>NC_068309.1:4660632-4720632 GCF_025860055.1 Xyrauchen texanus | reverse complement strand
CAGCAAATGATAACACTTTGTATCGTATATTAATCAGAGTTTTTCCCCTAACTGGCTACGAGTCTACAACAAGCAACTGTGCTGGATAGCTCCGCCCACAGAACAATCTCATTGGTTTATAATTTCAGCTCTTCATAACTGTATATTAAACAATCAGTTTAATCATCTTCTGACTGATTCTGATTAAACCACAATTATTATGCACAACTGTATATTTCACTTTGATTTGAAAGTTATTTGCATAAAATAGTCTGTAGTTACATATATTTACCTACTAATTCTAAACAAAAGTGAATTTCCAACAATAAAGTCTACATATATTTTCTGTTCAGAGACTGTTGTGCAATCAATTTAATGAGCTTTTAATTAATTGAACGGCAGTGTATTATTAGTGTAATATCACTGTTTTACATCAAATAAATATGGTGCCAGATTTATGCCCATAATCAAAAGACTGGTTACAGTAGTCACAACCGAAGTCTCGCTAGTTCAACACACCATGTTTGTAAAATATAAAACAGAAAACTGGAACTGTTGAATCACACCAGTGCGAGTTACTCAATACTGATCTGAGGTCAGCTTTACCCATTAGCGCAGACCCAAATTCAGGTTTTTATAGCAGCACTTAAACTTTTAATGCTACATGAAGATAAACAGTCTTTTGATAAGTCCTGAACTTAAACCCAGATAAACAGATAACCGAAGATTAGATCAGCTTAAGACTTTAATTCAGCTTCGGGTTCTGGGTCCAAAAGCCACCCACTAAAACCCAAACATCAAACCAGACACACAAAGCCCATTAATAATAATAAACATTATTAAACCGCAGTTTAATATCCATCCCTGGGAGACATATAAAAAATTATGACAAAACCACATGAAGAGCATGTGTGTGTCAAAACCAAACAAAGACTGACTAGATGATGCACAAGCAAAAACACTAAAATGTCCAATAAATAAATAAATCTAAAATAATTAGCAAACACTAATTATTCATATTCCGCAATGTTGAATGTGTATATGTAATAAGACACACAGCACAGCTGAAACATTTCAGGATAAACCTATTATTACTTAAAGGGCCCTCTGCACTCAACTCCTGATTGGTCGAAACTCACCACGGGTGTGGTCAAAGAGGTGTGGCCACTAAGGAAGGAGTTAGATACTGATAGGCAGAGACCAAGAGCAGGCTCCGCCTCCTCCGGAAGCCCAGCAGAAGGAGGGTGAATTGAAAGAGAGGAAGAGGAGGATGAAGTGGGACAGGTGTAGGAGGCCTAGAGTGAAAGAGAAACGAAGAGCAGGAAGTAAAAAGAGAACGAGGTAAAAGGTCAGAAAAAAGAGTGAAGTTTTAGAGTTATAATAACAAAAATAGCAAGAAAAAGAAGGTGGATTTAAAGACAACATGAAACATCATTCAAAACTCAAATCTCAAATCAATATTGAGTGGGTCTTGATTTTACTTATCACGATTTGATTGGACAGAATCATGTTGAAGTCAGAAGTTTACATACAATTAGGCTGAAGTCATTAAAACACATTTTTTGACCACTCCACAGATTTCATATTAGCAAACTAAAATTTTGGCAAGTCGTTTAGGACATCTACTTTGTGCATGACACAAGTAATTTTTCCAACAATTGTTTACAGACCGATTTTTTCACTTTTAATTGACTATATCACAATTCCAGTAGGTCAGAACTAAGACTAACTTACATACACTAAGTTAACTGTGCCTTAAAGCAGCTTGAAAAATTCCAGAAAATGATGTCAAGCCTTTAGACAATTATCCAATTAGCTTCTGATAGGGAGAAATAAAATATTGTGGACCTCCACAAGTCTGGTTCATTCTTGGGAGCACCATCCAAACGCCTTAAGGTACCCTGTTCATCTATACAAACAATAGTACACTAGTATAAACACCATGGGACCACGCAGCCATCGTCCCACTCAGGAAGGAGATACATTCTGTCTTCTAGAGATGAAAGTAGTTTGCTGCGAAAAGTGCAAATCAATCCCAGAACAACAGTAAAGGACCTTGTGAAGATGCTGGAGGAAACAGGTGGACAAGTATCTATATCCACAGTAAAACAAGTCCTATATCGACATCACCTGAAAGGCTGCTCAGCAAGGAAGAAGCCACGGCTCCAAAACTGCCATAATAAAGCCAGACTACAGTTTGCAAGTGCACATAGGGACAAAGATCTTACTTTTTGGAGAAATGTCCTCAGGTCTGATGAAACAAAATTTTTTAAACAACATTTTGGCCATAACGACTACCCTTATGTTTGGAGGAAAAAGGGTGAGGCTTGCAAGCCGAAGAACACCATCCCAACCGTGAAGCATGGGGGTGGCAGCATCATGTTGTGGGGATGCTTTGCTGCAGGAGGGACTGATGCGCTTTACAAAATAGATGACATCATGAGAAAGGAACTTTATGTGGATATGTTGAAGCAACATCTCAAGACATCCGCCAGGAATTTAAAGCTCGGTCACAAATGGGTCTTCCAAATGGACAATGACCCGAATCATACCTCCAAAGTTGTTGCAAAATGGCTTAAGGAGAACAAAGTCAAGATATTGGAGTGGCCATCACAAAGCCTTGACAATTTGTGGGCAGAACTGAAAAAGCGTGTGTGAGCAAGGAGGCCAACCAACCTGACTCAGTTACACCAGTTCTGTCTGGAGGAATGGGACAAAATTCCCAAAACTTATTGAGAGAAGCTTGTGGAAGGCGACTCAAAACACCTAACCCAAGTTAAACCATTTAACAGCATTGATACCAAATACTAACAAAGTGTATGTAAACTTCTGACCCACTGGGAATGTGATGAAAGCTGAAATAAAATCTGAAATAAATCATTCTCTCGACTATTATTCTGACATTTCACATTCTTAAAATAAAATAGGGATCCAAACTGACTGGAAGGTTTTCTACTATTAAATGTCAGGAATTGTGAAAAAATGTAAATGTATATGGCCAAGATTTATGCTTCAACTGCATTTTAGGTTAAGATGATTTTTCCCACCCATACGGTTTGATTACATCAGCAGAATATTTTTTTTTAACCCCTTAAATTCAGATGGTCCCGAAAAAGAAAAAGAAATTGTCAAAATATTAACAACTACAGTCTTGACAAACACAAAATAGGTATTGTTTGAAAGCTTAGAAGCTCTACTTTGGTCAATGAAGAAATTATGACCAAAACTGAACAAGTGCTTTGAAATTTGCAGAAAAAGTGTTCCGTTTTGATAATTTATTAAAAAGTTTGCACTCCACATATTATTGCAATCAGTAAAAACATCAAACTCATCAAATGTGTCAATTGTTGTTGGAAAGCTCTCAAAGAGTAGAATACAACCAGCCTATTTGATTTACTCACAGATAAAAATATAGCGAGTAATAGCGGAGTATATTCCTTTGTACGCCACCTTTTCCCTTATAGCTTCACAGAACATAAAATATCACATATCATTATTTAGGGGATTAGCCAAATTAGCCCACACACAAGGTAAATGGATGCAGAGATCATCCACACAAAGCACAATGTTACATATGGCCACCAGGAGATGGCGCCAAATACACAACACAGACTCAATGATGACTCAAATGGCACAGAATCATGTCTGCAATGCATGCTATGCATACCTTTAGTCATTGTTGTTTTTGCATGTGTAATTAGTTCTTATGTACAATTATTGTGTTTTGTTTGTTTGGAGAGGCTTTTGGACACATGGAGACGTTTTTGGACACTATGATAAATTACATTTGTAATGCTGTAACTGTTGATTGCTTTGTCGTATCAACACAAAATATTTCTCAGATACAGTTGATATGATTGGAAACAAAACAAAAGCAGTTATTCAGAGCCGCCTTATTCACACCCTGACATATATAATGTCAAATAAGAAAGTACGTTTTTGGCTACATTGTTTGTGCGAGTTTTGAGCAGTTTCTTAGGCTATATATATCATTAAAAAAAATTTAAAAGTTTATTTACAATGATGCCAAACAATTGACACTCCTAGTTTTTCACAACTGCAAGAGAACAACTGCTTTTTCGTGTTGCACATATTACAGGGCTCAAGTCATGTTTAAGACTCAGGGTTCATATTTAGGTGTCCTGGACCGTCTGTATTTCCCATTATGTGCCATCTGTCTTTTAAATAAATGGCACTTGGGTTAACATTATGACATTCATAATACACTTTTAAATGTGGCTAAAGTGTCAAAATACTTTTGGGTTCAAATCTAACATCACATCTCCATAAAATGTACACTAAAAAAAACTAAAATAGAAGAAGAGGGAAAAAGTTGTGAAAGAGGGATACTGATGTGACACTAGTGTGTCATAAATCTTCCCAAATTCAGTCTTGCAACTTCAAATCTGTAACAGTTTTACTAACACCCCCCCAAAAACATAGTTAATCCGTATTTTCCACTTGACCTTTCAGTGACCCTTACATGACCACCCAACCAAATCACGTGGACTCAATCTAAGGTATCTCAGTTTGACCTTTCACCTTCAAGAGCTTAACCTCTGACCAGCACCATGCTCAGTGACCTCCAGTACAGGCCACTGATAACACCCATGTGATGCGATGCATGCGTGTGGATCACCACTCACCAGCTGTCTCTGTTTGGGTGGCAGCGCTGGAGGTGGGACGGGTTCGTGCATGGAGTCCGAGCTGCTGTAGGAATCGTTAAATCCATAAACCTCCTGAAAACGTTTATTCCTCCGCTCGTAAATACTCTCGCTCTGTGGCGTCTGATAGAAGACGGACGGCTGCGGCTCCGAATAATCCTCCACAAACTGCATGTACTGCAGGACTGCAGAGAGGGAGATGACATGGTTACACACACGCAAACACAAACAGACAACTGCAACAGCTGACAGTGATTAGCAGCAACTAAGCAACCTGAAGTCATGAATTGTTGGCAATCAATGCCCCCCCTCCCTCCTTTTTAATGCATGTATTTATTTATTATTATTATTACTCTTTTCTATTGTATTGCTTCACATTGTATTTACAACCCAATAATACTTATGTATACTTATCCATAAAGTATATTTATGGATAAGTATACATTAAGTTTTAATTTTATCCCCTTATCTCCCCAATTTACATTAACTTCTATGCATTTGGCAGACGCTTTTATCCATAGCGACTTACAGTGCACTTATTACAGGGACAATCCCCCAGAGTAATCTGGAGTTAAGTGTCTTGCTCAAGGACACAATGATGGTGGCTGTGGGGATCGAACCAGCAACCTTCTGATTACCAGTTATGTGCTTTAGCCCACTACAATACACTACATGACCCTACAATATAATCACTCTTGTAGGGTCATGTGTCATGAAGTTCAATGATTTCCCAGCATTTTTTGAATACTGATCATTTGGCAAAATGGAAGACGGTGGTTCCTTGGCGCAGAACGCGCACCCATGGCCATACTTACAAAATATGTTCCAGTTTTCTGAAAATGTTAAAGATTCCTTTCGCTTTAAATGTTTGCTTTGTTTGCCTAAAACGAATCATATCACAGCCTTCAAAAAACTCACCGTCCAACCTGCGGAAGCATATTGAGGTATGTAAACTTTTAATCTCTTGTGAAAGCTTGAAATTATCTGTTATTTAGAGCTAAAGTTTCAGTATGAAATATGGTCGGTCAAATATTTTTGGGGGATTTGCCCGCCAAGTTGCCATAGCACTAACGCATAGGTAAGGTTCGACCATGATGTTAGTTACCATGCAAAAGCGTGAATTCAAATGTAAATGAGCTTAAGAGTTAAATAAGTTAATATCTTTGAACTTTTATAGTTTTTTTATATGGCATTTGTGGAGTTGCATTAGCGTGGTTTAGGTCCTGTTTAGTAGACCGCTACCACTTTGTCTATGCCATAGGTCACTCCATACTTGTGTACAGTGCAATTTGTCCACCTCTGGTCCTCGTGGTGGTGCGGTTACTCGCCTCAATCCGGGTGGTGGAGGACAAGTCTCAGTTGCCTCCGCTTCTGAGACCGTCAATCCGCGCATCTTATCACGTGACTCGTTGTGCATGACACCGCGGAGACTCACAGCATGTGGAGGTTCATGCTACTCTCCACGATCCACACACAACTCACCACACGCCCCATTGAGAGCGAGAACCACTAATCACCACCACGAGGAGGTTACCCCATGTGACTCTACCCTCCCTAGCAACCGGGCCAATTTGGTTGCTTAGGACACCTGGCTAGTCACTCAAAACGTCCTGGATTCGAACTCACGACTCCAGGGTTGGTAGCCAGTGCCAATACTCGCTGAGCTACACATGCCCCCAAGTTTTTACATTTTTAAATGTACAAAATCCATTTTTCACCAGTTACAATCACTGGTGATGCGACAAAGTTATAATACAACATATGAGCTATTTCCAGGAAATGTTTATGATTTTATTAATTCACATTTAAAAGTTCAGCCATTTAAATTATTATAATTCTAATTATTATAATTAACTACATTAGTTAACGAACAGTAAACACTGACAATATGTTTAATAAACATTAATAAATGCAGTTATGTTAATTTATACCGGCAACTAATAATTTTTTGTATACGTTAAAATTAAAACAAGTTAATGCATTATGAGCTAACATCAACTAACAATGAACAATTGCGATTTTATTAATTAGCATGAACTTATTATTTTTAGCTCCACCCACGGGGTAATCTTACTGGTCCAAAATATCATTTAATATACTTACTTTGTTTGCCCTTCTTCTCGGGAAGCGGCGGTGGGCTGTCAGCATACTGACACTGTAAGAGGTCATCTCCGTTGACCTGTGGTAGAGGCGACACTGATGTCAGCAGCGGGAACGGCGGCGTGGGCTGCTCCTCTTCTGATAGGTTGTCGTAGTGTGATGGGAGGCGCTCATACAGAGGGTGACTCGAAATGACTGGTGCAGACCTGCGCTTTTTCTGTGGGAGTGCAGGTGGAAAAACAGTACTGTTGGTTCCGGGCGTAAGGGGTGTGGTCAAGTAGTCCATGGAAGCCTGATTGGTCACCGGAGCACTGAAACGGGGGTGGGTGGGGACCGGGACGGGGCTTAACGTTTGAGTTTCCCCGTGGCACTCTGGGAGAGGGCTAAGACTGCTGCAGGTTCCCGTGGGAAATGGTAATGGATCGGATACAGACAGATCCTGATGCAGGAAGTCATAATCTGGATCATACCCCTCTATAGAAAAACACAGAGAGAGAGAGAGAGAGAGAGAGAGAGAGAGAGACATTTAAGATAAGGATGCACCGATATGGAATTTCTGGACCAATAATGATATCCATTTGAAATTTTCACCTGGAGAAACTCTCTAATTAAGTCATTAAATCAAAAACCACTCACTTGACACAAAACAAGTGTTTAAAAGCTTCGAATATGGACTTTATGATGCATTTTGGTGATCTATTCAATTCAAAACTACTGCTTTATAATATGCTGACATATTAAAAGTGTTTCATTTAAATGACACGTTCTTGCATGGGGGAAAAAAATCTAGACGGAGCGCAAAGTTATCTAATTGAACAATATATATATATATATATATATATATATATATTTATTGCCACGATTGAACGTAAAACATAAATTATTTTAGCTGTAATTCCGTGATCAGTATCAATGATAATCACTTTCCCCAGTTATCTGCACATAATATATATATCGGCCACCAATCTATAGTTCACCTCTAACACATATATGTGACATCCTGTTGAGTTTTCAAAATCCACCCTGGTTGCGTAACTAACATTTAACACTAAGATAACACTTGTATAAAAGATGTGTATTGAACAAACGCAATAATGTTTGTATATACCTAGTGTTTCACAGCTTGTGTTGCGAGAACACTGCCCGCTGTCTCGCTCCAGGGAGGACAGCTGCTCATCTGACTTGCTGAGTTTTCCCATACTGTTACAGGGCGAGAGGCGGGGCGAATCCCCGCCGTATGAATGGCTGCCACCGGAGAACCGCCTCTGGAGGAGGTCCGCATCAAATTCCTGCTGCTGTAACCAGAAAACAAACAACAAAACACTTAGACATTGATGTTTCTGCCGAGACAATGTACATATAGGTACTAAAAACGATATTATACTGTGGCAATATCAAGATTAAATGGCTAATTTATCATTATAAAACAGATAGTTATGGTCCGGGATGCTAATTGGTCAATACTGCACTCCAGTCGTGTTAAAATACTCAATTTATTTTTACGTTTAAAAGTTAAAGGAATAGGCATAGGCACTGTGCCTTTTTAGTGAGCTCAAAGGCCAATGTTAAAAGGCATGTGATCAGGTGTCGTACCTGTCGCAGGGCTCCAGGAGGACCACATGAGACTCGACTCATCGGCGCTACCACGGCAACACGCGTGGGGGAGGAGGCCGACAGGCGTTTCTTCGGAGGCAGAGCGGGCGGGCTACAGACACAACATTCATAAATATGCAAATAAATTCACAAGTATGAAACAAACAGTGTAACAAGGTCAAACGAAACGAGCGCAGACTGTCTACACACACAGGGCTGGAATTGGATTGGATACAAACACACATTCTGTCACACGCACAAACACTCATTAAATTAGTAGAGTGGAATGTGTGGGTGGAGAGTTCCATTCTTGGGTTTCCCTGACGATTCTACACACTTCAATGAGGCTCTACCAGGTAACCATGGAAACATTAGAATAAACTAATCATGGAACAACAAATGGGAGGGATTAGAGCAGGGGTGTCAAACTCAGTTCCTGGAGAGCCACAGTCCAGAGTTTAGCTTCAACCCTAATTAAACACACCTGAAGCAGCTAATCAAGGTCTTCAGGAGTGCTTGAAGATTACAAGGAGGCATTTTGGAGCAGGGCTGGAACTAAACTCTGCAGGGCTGTGACCCTCCAGGAACGGAGTTTGATACCCCTGGATTAGAGCAAGCAGGAAGCATCCCTAGTCAAAAACATCCTAAAGGAATGTGAATAATTTCCTAAAGGGATCAAATTAGATTCTTCTAAGATTCATAAAAAGATTCGACTGGGTTAACTGAAATTTCGAAATAGATATATACATAAAAAATACTGATATACTGTACATTGGGAAAAAAAATACATTGAAAAAAAAAATGTCTTTCTGCTTAAAAACTTAGAAAGATAATTTTTTTTAAAATAATTAAATAATTGATATTAAGACAGGTTCAATGTTCCCCCTTTTTTGAACAATTAATATTCATGACTTTGCGGCATTTGTGATTACTCGCTCCAGATTTTTAGCAATAATTTTTATTCAGACCTAACAAATCATTTAGAACAAATTTCGACAAATTATAAATTAAAAAAATTTGAGCTGTCAAAATTAACGTGTTAATGCATGAGATTAACTTAAAAGGTTTAACTCGTTAATTTGCCTTTAGTTAACGCATTTACACGTGACAGAAATCAAGTTTTTTTCATCCTATATAATGAGCATTTTAATTACCACAGAAGCATGTGAAGTCTTAACTATCACCAAAACGCTGAATGAGACATTTTTGTCTGCAAGCGCTTTTCAAGTGGAGTTCAAAGCGGCACTTGACACCCTGATGTGAATCATGAACGCAGCTTTACAATTACTGTAGCAAAGCAGATAGCCACAGTATACCGGCAAATTAATATAATGAGGGATGACAGTTTAACACAGGGGTGCCCACACTTTTTTGCATGATGATCTACTTTTAAATGGCAACTCAATAAGAAACACAGTTTCATTTTTTTAAAATGCTTGTTGGGACTACTGCATGTATCCCTACATGGAATTAATTTTGTAATTAATAAAAAAATATTCTTTTTCTTTTTAATGTTCAATGTTGATATCATTCAGTTTTAACACTAAACCCAAAACACCTACAGCACAATAGATTACAATAGACAGGGCATTTACCTTATTCTGATGACTTGCACTGAATGGAATCAGACAGTAGCGGCTGGTGGCTAGTCTCAAACACTGCTAGCTTTGCAATTTCGCGCTCTGTTCTCAGAAGCCCTTGGAAGGCCCGAACCTAGTTGTCATGGCAACTGAATAAACAAAAATCTCGCCTGGTCAAAATGTACACGTCAAGTGCAAGTCAGACAGAAACTAAAATAAGGAAAGACATTATATATATATATATTTTGTATTTTTTTTAATTAAAATTTAACGAAAGCCCATTTCAATTTCGTGCGATCTACCAGCATTGCCTTTGCGATCGACTGGTAGATCGCGATCGACGTATTGGGCACCCCTGGTTTAAGAGATATAATGTCCATTGCAATGAAAAAGGCAACCTATTTTGGGACTATTTCTTTCAATTACTCAAACCTACATTTAGATTTTGGGAAAAGTTTAATGTTACTTCAAATTGGTGATATTTTGGCATTGTTTGGAAAATGTAAATAAAGCATTATATTGTTACATATTGTTTTGTTTTCTGTCCTTAGATGGAAAAAATGCCTTTTGACAGGAAAAGTAGTATAGAGTGAAATTTCTGAACTTTCCATATCTGTGATTAATTGTGATTAATCATGATTACTATGAAAAATTTTGCGATTAATCGCGATTAAGTACACAGTTTTTTGCTATTATTCATGGTTAGCTGCGGGGAAATTATGGGAAGTTATTAACTAATAACAAATTATGCGTTTAATCGTGATTAACTAATAACAAATTATGCGTTTAATCGTGATTAAATAATAACAAATTATGCGATTAATCGTGATTAACTAATAACAAATTATGCGTTTAATCGTGATTAACTAATAACAAATTATGCGTTTAATCGTGATTAACTAATAACAAATTATGCGTTTAATCGTGATTAACTAAGAAAAAAATTATGCGATTAATCGTGATTAACTAATAACAAATTATGCGTTTAATCGTGATTAACTAAGAAAAAAATTATGCGATTAATCGTGATTAACTAATAACAAATTCTGCGTTTAATCGTGATTAACTAATAAAAAATTATGCGTTTAATCGTGATTAACTAAGAAAAAAATTATGCGATTAATCGTGATTAACTAAGAAAAAAATTATGCGTTTAATCGTGATTAACTAATAACAAATTATGCGATTAATCGTGATTAACCAATAACAAATTATGCGTTTAATCGTGATTAACTAATAACAAATTATGCGTTTAATCGTGATTAACTAAGAAAAAAATTATGCGATTAATCGTGATTAACTAATAACAAATTATGCGTTTAATCGTGATTAACTAATAAAAAATTATGCGTTTAATCGTGATTAACTAAGAAAAAAATTATGCGATTAATCGTGATTAACTAATAACAAATTATGCGTTTAATCGTGATTAACTAAGAAAAAAATTATGCGTTTAACTAATAACAAATTATGCGATTAATCGTGATTAACTAATAAAAAATTATGCGTTTAATCGTGATTAACTAAGAAAAAAATTATGCGTTTAATCGTGATTAACTAATAACAAATTATGCGTTTAATCGTGATTAACTAATAAAAAATTATGCGTTTAATCGTGATTAACTAAGAAAAAAATTATGCGATTAATCGTGATTAACTAATAACAAATTATGCGATTAATCGTGATTAACTAATAACAAATTATGCGTTTAATCGTGATTAACTAATAACAAATTATGCGATTAATCGTAATTAACTAATAACAAATTATGCGTTTAATCGTGATTAACTAATAACAAATTATGCGTTTAATCGTAATTAACTAATAACAAATTATGCGTTTAATCGTGATTAACTAATAACAAATTATGCGATTAATCGTGATTAACTAATAACAAATTATGCGTTTAATCGCGATTAACTAAGAAAAAAATTATGCGTTTAATCGTGATTAACTAATAACAAATTATGCGTTTAATCGTGATTAATAAAAAAATTATGCGTTTAATCGTGATTAACTAATAACAAATTATGCGATTAATCGTGATTAACTAATAACAAATTATGCTATTAATCGTGATTAACTAATAACAAATTATGCGATTAATCGTGATTAACTAATAACAAATTATGCGATTAATCGTGATTAACTAATAACAAATTATGCGTTTAATCGTGATTAACTAGGAAAAAATGCTGCGTTTAATCGTGATTAACTAATAACAAATTATGTGATTAATCGTGATTAACTAATAACAAATTATGCGTTTAATCGTGATTATCTAATAACAAATTATGCGATTAATCGTGATTAACTAATAACAAATTATGTGATTAATCGTGATTAACTAATAACAAATTATGCGATTAATCGTGATTAACTAATAACAAATTATGCGATTAATCGTGATTAACTAATAACAAATTATGCGATTAATCGTGATTAACTAATAACAAATTATGCGATTAATCGCAATTTCAAAATGTAATCGAATGACAGCACTAAAAAAAAAACATAATTATATTTACATAATTATACGAAATATATTACATGACGTTAGATATTTAATTAATTTCCATGACTTTTCCAAGCCTGGAAAACATTATTTTAAAATACCTTGATATTTCATGGTTATTTCCATGTTTTGACCATGAGAACCCTGTAGTTTCAGCAGTTTTGCATTAAAGCTCTATTGACATCATCTGTGACATGCTGTTATTTCACAAAGAAAATTATTCTGATTCGTCCCTCAGCTTGTAAAAATAGAAAAAATTAAATACGTTTACACTACTGGTCTTACAATGGAAACCAATGGGGCAAATGATTTAAACAGATCTGTGAAGCTTGTATTTTTGTTACATGATTTAATCCTGTAACAGTGTTTATCATAATTTGTATTTATTTTAAGGTGGGACTACTTATCTACATAAGCATTACAGACGTAATTGATGTGGGTAGAGTTTTGCTCTATTAAAAAGTGCTTTATGAATTGTCACATTACGTCACAGATGCTCTTGATAGAGCTAAAGTATATTAAACTTGGAATATTTCTTTAAATTCTTGTTTTGATGGAGTTTTAAAATACTTAGTTTTTGCTTATAGTTATGATGAAAAACTATTTTTTTTAAATCCCAATTGTACCCCTTACGACTGGTTGTAAATGAGGCCAGAAATTATAATAAGAATCCCATACACATTCTTTTAAGATCGATTAACTAGAGCTCATTGGTCTGCCATGCAAATTCACTTCATCCAGGCTTTACTCTAATTGGCCACAGCTCTGCAATATGGACTCCGATTGGACTCGCAATCACATGCAAGGCCTATCATCCAATCAGGGAGCCCTAGGGGTGTAACTGTGTGATGTCATAATGCACACAGCATACACCATTAGCTAACGTACGTTTCCACTGCCGTGGCCCTCCACTGCCCAGCAACAGGATCGGAGCACAACAGCATCCTGTTTCTGACCCAAGACAATCAAACGATCACAGAGTACAGAGAAAGAAGAGCAGGATGAACAAACGATTACAGAAACACACCAAAAATTGAGAGAAAAAGACGATATTTGATTGAAAGACACAAAAAGACACAGTGGTTGAAAGAATCAAACACAAGCCAAAAAGACGAATGGACATTAGTAAGAGTAGACACAATACTTAGTGTGCAAATCAAATAAAGGTAGTGAGGGATGTTAGTATATTTTGTTCAATATGCCATGCTATTTTGTGACACCAAGATGGTGTCATTTGTTTAGCCTAAAAAGACTTCAAAAACTTCTTGAGGGGGGGGTTCGCTGTCCCTTTCAGCAAATCGCGATGCCGTTTTGTGGTCCGTTCTGCATAACGCGGCGGCTCATTTTAGCTTATCGCGGCCCATTCGGCACGTTTCACGGCCGACCCACCGGCCCGCTCGGTTCTCGCGATGGACAGTTCGCCACAGATCGGCCTCAAAGTGTGTCGGCCCACCGGGAAAATGCCCGGTATGCCAGATTATCAGTCCAGCCCTGGTGTGGGTGTGGCCTAGGGTCTATAATGTGACCTCATTCACCCTTCACACTAGGGATGTCAAAAGAACCAGTACTTCAGTACCAAGTCGATACTAAAATAACGATATCAGTGTTTCGCTAGTACGACTCAATTTGGTCTCTGCGTGCTGACTGACACACAATTGCTTTCAAATGCTTATTTGAGCATGCGCTCTGTTAATCCATTTACACTGCCATTAGGACAATTAATTAAAAAAAAATTGTGATAAGTCCCAGTGTGATTATTTAAATGCAAAAGGATGCTAATTATCGAAATAAATACACAGTCTGCATGTGCTGCGTGCTTCAAAGTGAACGTGTAAAAGCCCTTATTCTCTAATAAACACCACATTTTATGAGCATCGTGCTCTGTGCTTGTTGTAGATGATGACAGAAGAGGGCGCACATTCACTGTGAAGCACGCAGCGCCAGAATCAATATTTTTATAATTAAGGGTACGTTTACACGACAACGATGTACTAAAAACGGAAAAGTCTTTCCTTCGCATTTTTGAAACGTTTCGCGTACAGATGATAACGTTTTTCAAAACGATCCCCGTTAACACGGATCCGCGAAAACGACAAAAAACTCTGTATTATGCATGCCAGGCCAGTAGTTGGCGATGTCACTTTTTGAAGAAACACCGCGCCTGCGCACATAAGCATGAGCGGTGAATACGAACAATGAAGATGGCGAAAGCTTCGAGCAGTTTTGTCTGAACGGACGATGAGGTTGCTTTATTACTACAATTACTTTGCTGGAGAAGTGTCAATAAACTGAAAATCTTGAGCAGCACAAACACAGTCTTGTAGTCCGCCATTGTTGTTTTGAAGTACTCACGCACATGCCTATAGACTGAACACATAATACGCGTGTGCATGACGTCATCGCTTTCACATATTGTATGTTTACACGGAGACGATAATTGCATCGTTTTCAAAAACGTGCATTTTGAAACCCATTTTCAAAAGTTTGCGTTTTCAGGCCCCAAAACGCCGTTGTCGTGTAAACGAACATCCGAATTTCTGTTTTTAGTTGAAAACGTTGTTGTGTAAACGGCCAATAATTCGTAGCATTTTACACTGTAATAATCACACTGGGTCATATAAGCAACGTCCATCAAAAACACAGAACACAAAAGCCTTCACGACAAAATAATTTAAATTTTTAATTCGTTCGTTTACAAATAAAAGCTTGACGAGTGAAATTGAAGAAATCGCGACAGAAATATATTACTACTGTATAGTTTAATGTAATATTTACTTGGGTACTACTACTACTGATAATAACAATTACTACTATTACTACTATTATTATTATTATATTTAAGAAATATCTCACAATGTTTGATTTAAAAAATGCAACGGAATGTTCAAAAGTAACTGTATTTTCAAATGATACAATTTTGATGATAAAATTGAATGAAACTTTAAAACACGGAAGGAAAACACAGAATTTAGAGAAAAAATTTATTTAAAAATGTTTTCACTTAATTGAGAATCTCTTCAAGGAAACATGCAATTGTTTAAATTTATTATTTACATTAATACATTTAACTTTGTTAAATAGGCTGAAGGAATGTGTTCAATAGCCGTGACCTATTTGTTGTTGTATCTAAATTTATATTGACATATATCTTTACAACGCTACTCCACACACTTTTATTCTCATTTGGTGTTGTACAAAGTATGAAGTACATGTGTATGAAGTTTCACTACTGCATACTTCATTCACAGACAGAAACTTCTGCTTTGGGAACACCACAGACAGAGGATGCTTCACATGAACGAGTGTATGCGATGTTCTCATTCATACATTTGTTTTATATGTACTTGTGAATAAAAAAGCTGAACAACAGATTTAAGAATGAATGTTACTCATCAGTCGATCACTAAAGGCATACAACATTACCATCACTAACGATACTATAATACCTGCTTCAGATGACTCACCACACTACTTAGTGCCTGGTGTACTACTGATATCTACAATACTACTAATATACTCAGGTTTACACTCTGCAATGTATAACAGAACTCAGTCTTACAAGTATGCACTTTACTTTGAAGCTCTGTTCTTCTGAAACCTACACACTACACGCAAGCATATTTACCTCAGTCTGTGGGCTATACAAATATTGAATTGGGAAAGGACCGAAAATTGGGCTCTGTTCAGAACTGCATACTAGCGTATTGCTTACTGTGCAGTATTTTTCAACACTGCAAATATTGAGTCAAGAAGATGATGTAAAAAACTATTACATCTTGTAATAGTACGTCATCTAGAAATTACATTCACTTGCATACTTTATTACAAAGTATGCATACAATACTCTGCACAGATAGTAAGATTGATACTATGTTAGTATGCGATTTCAATCACAGTCTATTGCTACATTTGGAATCGCATACTTCCATAGTACTCTTAATATTTCCGCCGGCAGAAAATAGTAGTACGGTAGTATTCATTGTTAGGTAATACCAACACCAATAATTCATGTTTTAAATTTAATCTACATAAATAATATTATTTTAGAAATATGTGTAACCCAAGTAATGTACTTATAAGTAGGGCTTTCACGATTATGACACTTCGCTGATTAATTGTCAAACAAATAATTGCGATTATTAGGACTAATTGTCTGTTATTTCGCAGTTAATTGTCATATTTCTTAAGGCGCATGTGTGGTTCATATGAGAGGTAGACCGATATATCGGTTATACCGATTAATTGGTGCCGATAGTTAATATTTGGAACAATCGGTTATCGGCAAAAATCTGTTAAGAGTTACCGATATTTGTTTCATAATTTCAAAATAAGAGTCCCCAGTATGTTTTGGGTTTGTTTATATTTAAAAGTCCTGCATTTTGTACCAGATCTTTATTATTTTCTAGTTTATTATTTGTATTTTGGCTGAACAAAAAAATGCATCTGGGTTTTTACTCATTTTGGACTATTTGTCTTTATAATAAAGACAGAACAAAAATTTCTTCATATTGATTTTTCTATAAATCAATATGAAAAACTATCGGCTGAGTAATCGGTTATCGGCCGTTTCCACCACATTATTTATCGGTATCGCAAAATCCACTAATCGGTCGACCTCTAGTTCATACACCCTAAGAAATCATTTTTAAATATTATAACTTTAAATATATAAATAAAATAGGGATATATGATTTCTTTTTAAGGCTTTAAAAACTTGAATGACATACAAAATAATGTTTTAAATCTCAAAATATTTCTCTATTTTTACCTTAGTTTTGGTTGTTTTTTAAACTCATATTTTATATTAAATAGTTTTTAAAATAATACATTTTAATATATTTTTATATGATATACTATTATGCAATAGTAAAAGATTTCAGACCTAATTTCTTCACTTTCACAAAACCTTTAGAGATTTGAGATTGGAGTGGTGGTGGCGTAGTGGGCTAGAGCACATAACTGGTAATCAGAAGGTTGCTGGTTCGATCCCCACAGCCACCACCATTGTGTCCTTGAGTAAGACACTTAACTCCAGGTTGCTCCGTGGGATTGTCCCTGTAATAAGTGCACTGTAAGTCACTTTGGATAAAAGAGTCTGCCAAATGCATAGATGTAAATTTTGTTTTATCACTCCACAGAAATAGAGTAAGTGTGCATCTCCTCCTCCGCCACTGCATGCCATTAACACTGCGCATATGCACCTGCTTTGACCAGGAACATTTGCCATCATACGATCTTTAAAGTGAGGCTGGAGTGCTTTGGATTCACTATCAAAGTATTTATTTGTTCATTTATATTTTCGCGGGAGTTTGGTGTGAGCATTTGCTGACGGCGCGTGCATCAGTGTGCTTCGTGCCGGACCGAAACAGCTCTGGTTGACGTCTGCGGTGCGGCTCAGTGAGGACATTTATATATTTGCTTAAAATTCCCTTATTTGGACATAAAAATGTGAAATGTACATTTATCATGGTTTTCTCAAATAACCACGGTTAGATAAAATAATCGCACTCAGACAATAATTAAATAATTGCGACAGGCCCATTTATAAGTAACGTCAGTAACTGTAATATGATTAATGTAATTCGTCTTGACTTTAAAAGTAATTTGATTACAGTAACTAATTATTTTGTAATCAGATTACACCCAGCACTGGTAGTATGCTATTCAAAGCATGGTCTCTGGTTTTCTTTTAAAGTTCATTGATTCCATCCAAGCCACACCCCCTCACCTATGCTCTGCTAGTTTCAGCCCTGGTAGAGGAGGTTTGGGCGGAGCTACCTCCTCCTCTGACATGTCAGTCAAGCTGTCAGTGGGCGTGACTATGGGTGTGGTCTTACTCAGGATCGCCTTCTCTCGTTCAGTTAACGGATTTTCACACACACTGAGAGACACAGAGCGAGAGAGAAGATATTGTTAACCGTCAGTTCATAAAATGTATATCAACACATTGTTTTGAGATGGTACCTCTCTGTTTTGGCCACAGGGAGCGCTGGTTTGCTGGGTGACGTCGGGGACGGTTGCTCTTGTTTCTCTATAGTGAGTTTCACCAACTCCTGTCATACACACACACACACACACACACACACACACACACACACACACACACACACACACACACACACACACACACACACAGGTTATAAATATTCCTAAATATTGTTTTAACCTTGTCACAATTACCCTTCTAAACCTCTCACCTTCACGCCATCCAGCACACCTTTGATCACCGTGGTGACGGTTGCCACAGTGTCCTTGTCATCAAGGTTGATACCCTCCAGCATCACCTGGTCGGACCAGCGAATGAGATTCGCCAAGCTCTGATACACACGGTTATGACAGGAGGACATTGCCGAACTGTGTTCAGAGAAAGAGAGAGCGCTAACGTGACATCATGCCACATTAGATCATTCAGTACACGTGTGTGTAAGATAAATTACACCTCTATAACAAGCCATTTTGACATTTATTCAGTAAATATCGAAAATTCCTCAAAAGCTTATTGTAGATTTTCTTTATAGTGATATATCGTTTTATCGCCAGCCCTACGGGAGACCCTACGCAGGTGTCCCAAATCTGAAGCAGCAGCTGCGCACCTTCCATAGCCGAAAGGCCGTGTGAACACCCCAAGCCAGTTGAACGATCTCTGTTTTTTGCTAGTAGGAATGTGTCCAAATAAAATTATAAAAATGTGAAAACAGCAGCAAAGCAACATCCCAGATGATTAACAGACCTGTAGGCTTCGACTCACTCAGAGTTTGAAGATTTATTTGAGCTGCTTGTTGCCAGACAAGTGTCTCAGTGGCCATCTTGCATCCAAAAATGCTGCCATTTAATTCAATACAAACACAGCACGATGCTTATAATGGTGTTTTTACAAGCGCTCACATTTGTAGCGTGCAGCACATGCAAACTATTTATTTCTCTCAATAAATCACAGCCTTTGCGGTTTTATAATCACACTAGGATGAAGCGCTGAATATTTATGGAATGACATTCGTAAGTCAGATGGTATCGTTTTACGAGCACGAGTACATGAGCATGGTATCAGACCATATTATGATACCAGCATCGGTAGCGGGACATCCCCATTAAAAATAGAATTATATGTGCCGAGTGACTCCAGCTAGGTCTCCTAAGCAACCAAATTGGCCCGGTTGCTAGGGAGGGTAGAGTCACATGGGGTAACCAAAATGGCCCGGTTGCTAGGGAGGGTAGAGTCACATGGGGTAACCTCCTCGTGGTTGTGATTAGTGGTTCTCGCTCTCAATGGGGCGTGTGGTGAGTTGTGTGTGGATCGTGGAGAGTAGCATGAGCCTCCACATGCTGTGAGTCTCCGCGGTGTCATGCACAACGAGTCACGTGATAAGATGCACAGACTGACGGTCTCAGAAGAGGAGGCAACTGAGACTTGTCCTCCGCCACCCGGATTGAGGCGAGTAACCGTGCCACCACGAGGAGCTACTAAGTAGTGGGAATTGGGCATTCCAAATTGGGAGGAATGGGGATAATAATAATAAAGAATTATAACATAACTAATTAAAACAAGTATAACATATTAACTACATTTTCAAAAGTACAACTCGACAATTATCTGTAATTCACTCTTTTTCAAAACACAATTACAGATATCAAATTCAGTTCTTACTAGTTGAAATTGAAATGGCACATAACAGCGATGTACCTCTTACTGGTCATTAATTACATCCATTTCTAATACAAACAACTGAACTAGAACTTGTAAAAATGCTAATTTGTATAATCTGTAAATGTGTTTCAAGATGTTAGATTTGGTATTTCAGATATATGGAAATGGATTACAATTTACTGAAAAGTAATTAAAGACATCTTAAAAGGCTTTCTTACTAGTTACAATCACATCCTACATATCTAATTAACATTGCCAGCACTGAAATCCAAAATAAAACCTGATATAAATTAGCATTTTTACTAGCTGTAATTCCACTGTTGCTCAACTAGTAACAATGTAATTATTGATATCAAATGTTTAAATTTACTATTGAGAACATTTCAAATAATTATGTTTTTTTAATTTTATATACCATTTTTGAAATCACGAGTGATGACGTCATTTTTTAACACAACAATTATAATTTTTCCTAGTGCAAACCTAATTACTGATATCCAAAAATCTGTAATTTCACAAGTAGTATTTCCATTGCTGAGATCAAGAATTAGCAATTTTTTATATATTTTACATTAAAGGTGCAATATGTAAAATTCGTCCTTTTTTTTGGTCAATGTGAGAACGGTTTGTAACGCAACTTAAAAAATTAGTCCTTCCCGGAGTTCCTAGGTTGCCTACTAAAGCCCATAGACTGATTTTCATGCGAAGGGAGCGGGCCGCTTTTGCCGGGAAAATCCAAAGGATGTGATGTTTATGCGCGCTCCCGAGAGACTTGCCTCAGACAGTAATCGCTTCTCTTCCGCTATTCAACAGTGACAACAAACTGCAACACTAGGTAACGTAATCTTAGAGATGGAATCCTGCAAACGTCCAGATCCCAGCACTCCCAGCACAACACCGACTCCTACACAAACTCTGAGTAAGCCAAAAAAAAAATCTACTGAATCCCGTCTGGTTAAGCGGGAATGTGATTGTGGTCGAGCGAAAACTAGAGTGAACATCGGCAGGGCATTTGATTCCTGGAGGGACCTCTGTTCGGTTTTGGCAATCAAACCCGACCCTGAATTGGCGTTCTTCTTATTGGACATGTTTGTTTACATAACTGCAAAGCATGTGAAATATAGTGTCATTAGGATTGATCTGTGTCATTTTAGCTAACTTGATCTTGCCTGCACAGTATAAAAATCAATGTTAATCTAATTATTCAGCAAGGTAAACTACAATAACACATCAAATGCTAGACAATGTTCAAGATAATGCAAAAATATATACAGTCTATTATTATAATGACAGTTGTGATGGAATCACATCGATACTGAATTGTCTCAACATATTTATAATGTACAGTCTATTTTATAAACAGCTACTGTCATCATCCACCAGATTTAGCTAACAGCTATTGATAAAGCTGGCTAGCTAGCTAACGCCGACATAGGCTATCATATAAATGCAGTCAATGTATCATGCAAAGAAAAGTGATTACTTCAAACTACAGTCTTACATAGTCAGATATATATCCACACTATATCCACACTTTGTTTTAGCCCTGTTCCAGCACTGGAGAGTCAAATAAAATATTCAGTCTAAAAGTTTGTGGTAAAACAATCATAACTGTGTAATTTTAATTATGCTACCTCATCTGTCAGCATGATGCCGGTGGATCACGTTTGGTCTCTTTGTATGTTATGTCATTGTTTGGTAGATGCTCGCTCGCTCGAATCCCTATGGAGTGTGTGCATGAGCACGAGCAACAGGTAGCTATTTACATAGCAGGTAGATTTTACATAGCAACTGGCTCAAAAGTTGAGCGGGGGGGGGTGGGGGTTTGGTGTCCTTTTCTGCATATCGCGGCGCCTTTTGTGGTCTGTTCTGCATAACGCAGCAGCTCATTTTAGCTTATCGCGGCCCATTCCGTGACCGACCCACCAGCCCGCTCGGTTCTCCCGATGGCCAGTCCACCCCTGATCGGCCCCAAAGTTCATCAGCCCACCGGGAAAATGCCCGGTATGCCAAATTTTAATCATCTCCTTATTAGTCAACCACCCCCTGAGATTCCAATCCATGACTTCAGCATTATTAGCTTCAGGACCACTCCTCAACACTCACTTGTGCTGTATTCGAGCCTCCACCTGCATCAGAGGCAGAATGGCCTCCAGAACTTTACTGGCTGATCCAGGAAGCATCTGGAGAACTTTGGAATCGACGCTCATCTTGTCCACGATCGTCTTGAAGTAACGCAGAGCGCTCACCACCTCCTTCTCCTGCTCCTCCAATCGGCTCACCTTCTGCTCCAAGACAGGAATATTTAATAGAGTAGAAATAATGTTTATATACTACTATAGAGCAGCTGTAGAGTAACTGTTCAGTTAAAAGTGCATTTCTGGAGAAGTCTAAAGTGTACCTTGTTGACGGGTTTCTCGGGAGTTTTTACCGCCGGCTCCGGCTGCAGTTGTTTGCTCTTTTTAGATGGAGTTCGTTTAATCTTTGGCGAATGAAACTTCATCAATTTCATCGTGAAAGAGGAGAGGTGAGACTTCTGAGATTCTGGAAAACAACAAAAAAAGAGGGATGAGTTCAGAAGAAAAGAAGTCATCTAGACAGGACAAAAATGCTCCATATTTTCAGATAATCGCAAGGTTTGGAGGTGATGGAGGCGCTTTCAGGGATGATCTTTCATTGAAAGAGAAAAAGAGCGTTATTTACAGCCCACAATCAACGTAAAAAGCATCATTTTATATAATCAACACAATTCAACTATCCAAATAAGCCCTTGCTGGTGATAAATATCTTCAAACAGATGCACTCCCACAGGCAATTACATAAACTACTATCTCCATCAGAGGGGTTTTATCATAATTGTAATTTTATGGGCCATAATTACATAGAGAGAGAGAGAGAGAGAGAGAGAGAGAGAGAGAGAGAGAGACTGTACTGTCATATTTACGTGTCTAGAAAAACTAAACTGCACACAGACACTCTGTGACATTTTGCGTCACACACATTGTGAGCGAGACGTATCGGCACACGGACAAACAATGTATGCTTTGGCCTTTAAAAGGTACGGTAACAACTGTAATGGTCATAAAGAGCGAGGAAAATGGTCATGAAAACTGGTCCAACTAACATTAAGCCAGAAACACCTTACGCAACTACATAAAATGCAAACTCTTCTAGCTATACAAGCTTTGTTGAGCTGAATGTATTAGAAACTTTGCAAAGCGCAACGCAATTACGTGTTGCATTCTCAGCGTTACCACAAGGGGCACTGTAGAATGCGTTAGCGTAAACTTCTACAGGTTATTTTTCTCTTTCAGGTCATCTACTGCCATGGCAGAGCAGCAGCTTAAAGACAATTGTGGTCAAATATTTTCATAGCTAGTATCACAAGCCCTTTCGATATTTAATCACGTACAGGATATAAATGATAGATATCTAAAATTCCATTTTCACTAGGTAAAATGCAAATTCTTGAGATCAGGAACAGAATTACTACAAGTGAAAATCAGTGTATAAAAAATAAATTAGTAAAACACAATTACTGATATCTGTAACTCAGTGGCGTCTCTACATTAGGGGCAGGTAGTGTTGTGCCCCACCAAATGTGGCGCTGTTGTGCAAAATGTGTGGCATAATCATTCATTTATTTTAAGAAATAATATATAGGGGGCCAGGGTAGCTCAGTGAGTATTAACACAGACTAGAGCCCTTGAGTCGCGAGTTTGAATCCAGGGGGCGTGCTGAGTGACTCCGGCCAGGTCTCCTAAGCAACCTAATTGGCCCGGTTGCTAGGGAGGGTAGAGTCACATGGGCTAACCTCCTTGTGGTCGCGATTAGTGGTTCGCTCTCAATGGGGCGTGTGGTAAGTTGTTTGTGGAGATTAGCATGAGCCTCCACATGCTGCGAGTCTCCACGGTGTCATGCACAACGAGTCACGTGATAAGAGGTGCGGATTAAAAATTTCTGAGCTTTGAATGATCTAGCTCCTTCTACCACACTATATTCCACCACGTTAAAATTCTGGCTTGTTAATAGTTCCAAGAATATCAAAATCCACAAAGGGGGTAGATAACTTTTAAATCTGGCTCTTAAACTATGGAATATCCAGAATATCCAGCTCAGTTCTTGATTCATGATGGACTCCACTGCTACATGTCATTGTGTGATGATGACTAATAGCAGCTGGTGCCAGCCAAATATCACTTCAGTCGATTATGATGGACTTCAGGAGGATGAACTGATGCCAACTCCAACCATAAGACATGTGATACTTCATATGCCATTGCCTGAACCTTGGACTTAGCATAGACCTCACCGAAATGATCTGCCGGTTGAACTGTGATGCACCTCACTGATCTCTGCCTGCATCACCTCAGTCTTATGATGAACTACACTCTTAAAATGGAATACATAGACTATCAATAAATTGCCAAACAAAAGCCTTCATCAGCCAATTAACAAGGACAATTGCATCTGTGTGAACTTACGCAGTTAATGCAGGATGGACTTCAAAAGACATCCGTCATTAATCTTACAGTTCAACCAAAATCTATGTTTAAACACTGACCCTTAACACTTACTTAGTGTAATCATTTTAAACCATGATTTTACCTATACATAAGTAATATTGTCATTATATTCATGATGTTAGCCAGAGGGGAACTGGCCCCCACAGTGAGTCTGGTTTCTCCCAAGGATATTTTCTCCATTAACCAACATCTAATGGAGTTTTGTGATGTGGAAGTCGCTATACAAATTAAAATGACTTAACCTGACTTAATCATTTTTCATTTGGTATGTCTGGGGCTAGTCCGTCGTCCTCAGTGTTAATCAAGGGAGATTTGGAGAACGTCATGCACATCGAGAGTTCAATGATAACCTGAGGGGTACATCTGCCTTTGCCCCTGGCCAATATAAGCTTTGATCATATGTATGTCAAGCTGTTGACATGGTCCTAAGAAGTTACCGCTCTTGAGTGAAGACCTACGTAGTGAACTTCATTAGTAAGTTTTAGAAGCTAATTTAATTTGATTGTAAATGGCGAACTAAACGCTCTTCGTACAAGGAAAAAGAAAAGGTCAGACAGCGCAACGCACTCTCACGGCGAAATCGGCAGGATTCGTACGACTTTTCGAAATTTGGCTAATTGGTATGATACCGTGCGACTGCACTCGTTTGAATTCCTACAACTTTCACTACAGCCATTGACGTCGCTTGACATCGTTTCCATCTAATACGGGACAATTACTTGCTTCTGTCACTCACAACAGATTACTATTATGTTTACACACTACTGATTGGTTAAGTTAAGAAGTTTGGGTTAGGGCATAATATTAATAAGTACATAATTAAAGCCTTGTGCACAGAACTCACGCTTACTTCCGCATTAGACATCCGGGAATTTGCACGTGATTAAGTCATACAAGTTTATGCAAACATTATCATGCAAGTGTAACGGGAGCTAGCTGATGCTAGAGGCAGTAGCCTTTAGCCTCCTTGTTAGCGCACCTGCCTCCCAGGCCGGAGACGTCGGTTCGAGTCCCGTTCAGAGTGGGGCGAGCAGGACTGGTTACAATGGTGCCGTGACCCGGATGGGAGTGAGGTTTAGGGGGGTGAGTGCAACGGAAGCCAGCTGGTAGACAGCTGTGCAGTGTGTAAACCTCACTCTCCTGACCTCAAGAGGTGCACTAGCGACTGATGCTAGAGGCTGTAGCCTTTAGCCTCCTTGTTAGCGCACCCGCCTCCCACGCTGGAGACATCGGTTGGAGTCCCATTCGAAGTGGGGCGAGCAGGACCGGTTAAAATGGTGCCGTGACCCGGATGGGAATGAGGTTTAGGGGGGTGAGTGCAACGGAAGCCAGCTGGTAGACAGCTGTGCAGTGTGTAAACCTCACTCTCCTGACCTCAAGAGGTGCTCTAGCGACTGACGCTAGAAGGATAGCCTTTAGCCTCCTTGTTAGCACACCCGCCTCCCACGCCGGAGACGTCGGTTCGAGTCCCGTTCGGAGTGGGGCGATTAGGACCGGTTACACGAGACCATACGAAATGGCCAACTCGTAAATTATGTATGACCTTTCATGAGATCGGGTTGGACAGCGGGAGTGTGTGTGCGAGAGAGTGAAGCCAAAACTGATGCACTAGATTAAAATTATTTTTCTTTTTTATCAGTCAAAATGACAGACAGCATTTGGAATTATCAGTTAATGCTTTAAAAATCGGTAAATGATGTGACGGAGACTTTTCGGTTAACGTAACCCTTGACATGTTCGGTTAAGTGATTGTTGGTGCACCACCAGAAATAATGAGCCTGAGACGCCACTGCTGTAACCACATTTTCACTAGTAGAATTTCACAATGATTTGATATTAACTAAAACCCCAAAACATGTATTTTTAATTAATTTCTTACTTGTTGAAATGTAATTTCTTATATCAGGAATGGGTATGTGTAATGAGTAATGTTAAGAAAATAAGTTTTTACTAGTTCAAAAATTAGCATTTAGTATATGTGTATATTTCTAAACCAGACCACTATATTAAATGCCGGAAAATTGTAAAACATTACCCCTTTAAAAAGTGTTAATGAAGTGTGTATTTAGTATGTGAGTGTCTGTTATCACACAGTGACACGCAGTTGAACTCTGATCCCTTAAACAAATGCTAGGCAATGGTGTGTGTGACGTTGGGTGATAAAAATGCAGGAAATGACATGCAAGTGTCTTTATATGTGTGTTTATGTGAGATTTGGTTTGTATATTGACAGCCATTGTTGCATAAAGTGTCTCTGCCTCTCCGTTACGAGCATACTCGGAACAATGCCTTCTGGTAAAATAGAAAAGTTGTATTGTAACTGACATGGGTGGAGCCATTATGCTCTAATACACACAAATACACGCTGTTAATTACCCTCACACACTCATGTACATTCATGGAGGGTGGATGAAGGCCTGCAGTCTGAAAAAGGAAAAGAAGTGGAGCGTGGGTAATGTAGTTCTATAAATGTAACCAGTCCTAAAATCCATTCAACAGATCCATACTGCACACACCAGCACTCACCAATCAAATCAATCGATGTCTACTATGCAATACTGCGAGGGTGAATGTGGGTGCGTCATTCAAAGTTGACGTCAAAACATTTATGATTCAGCCCACCTACCATTGTTTAATCTGGCGGATTTTACAAGCAGTGACAAATTAATGAGCATCCCCTTTACATAACCACAAGAACCAACACACCCACACAAGGTATATATTATTATTTGACCAGACTGTGAAAAGAGCTGTATATCCGGACCAGTAGACTCCTGTATAAACCGGACATATTAAGAAATCTACTGGCCCGGAGACTCAAAATCCACAGGCACGATTATATACCATTTCGGATGTATAATGACTGACGGTTATGGCCATTTGTTGCCATGGTAAATAATCCCCTTCAGTTGTCTGTCAGACACATTTGCATTTCTCAGATTTTGGATAAAATGGTAACTCCAATTGGTCATTTATCTCAAATGGGATTGGCTGCTCTTAAACTTAACCTACCCTTAATCTTGACTGCACACACTGGCTTTCATTTTACTGTTTACGATTTATTTAGCACATCCCTAAATCTTGACAGCTATTGAGCCACTGTATGCATTGGATTTAATTTGACTGGTTAAATTAAAAGTTTAGTCTGATTAATCCCAAACAGCATTTGGCTTATGCTTCTTATTATAGGCCTTTAATCAGTGTTGACACAACATAAATGCGGAGACAATAATTGTCTTTAACTCTTTCCCCGCCAGCGTTTTTAAAAAAAGTTGCCAGCCACCGCCAGGGTTTTTGACGATTTTCGCTAAATTTAATGGCCCGCAGAATACTTTCTTCCATGAATATATGAAGATGCTATATATCAAAATAAAGATCTGAGCCTCTGCTTTTAGGCAAAAAAACCGATTTTATTTTATCTTCATTTGTTCTTTTTTTATTGCCACTTGAACAGAGGTAGGTTTTGTCAAAAACAACATTTCGGACAAAAAGCTGAGAAAAAGGCATTTTCTTGCTTTAGTATTAGTATGGTGTTCCACTTCACGTTTGAGACGATCGCAGTCTGTTTCTTTGATCAAAGAGTTGCATACTCTTTCAAAACATGTGCGCGGGTCTTCCTTACCGTATACCACCTAAAACACGGATACCCGGAAAATTCCGTGTTTGGCGGCGAAAGCGTTTTTTCATAAAACCCGGAAAATTCCGTGTTTGGCGGGGAAAGAGTTAAACATGAAATACACAAAACTAGAGGTCGACCGATAGTGGATTTTGCCGATACCGATAAATAAGGTGGTGGGAACGGCCGATAACCGATTAATCGGCCGATTGTTTTTCATATTGATTTATTGAAAAATCAATAAGAAGACATTTGTATTCTTTCTTTATTATAAAGACAAAGAGTCCAAAATGAATAAAATCCCAGATGCATTTTTTTGTTCAGCCAAAATCCTAATAATAAACTAGAAAATAATAAAGATCTGGTACATAATGCAGGACTTTTAGGTATAAACAAACCCAAAACACACTGGGGACTCTTATTTTGAAATGTGCTTCATTTGTGCTCCTATAACGGAAAAAGCACAGATCACACCCGTTACTCACAATGTCATGTCGGTTTTAGAAATACACAACAAAACACTTTCTAAAATTCAGTTCGAAAGATGTTTGATATCAGGAAACAAACCATCCATACCATATTTTCCTTCATATATTTTAGATTTTCTTTATATGGATTAGTGTTTATATGGAACACTAAGAGCCGAATTAAGTGTTTATTTTTGTATAATTTACATTTTGTTGAATTGCTTTGAGAAGTTACATTTCTGGAGGAAAGTTAATAATAATTATAATAAGATTAGAGCACATCATCACACTGAAATGTGACATTTTTTTAACTTTGTTTGTCAACTTGCAAATAAAGAGAAATTTATGAAGAAGTTTTAATTTATAAAGTATTGAAATCTCTGACTGGATTACACAAAATTACAAATTGCGACATGGCTTAATATCTTATACAACTCTATTGATTTTTCAGAAGAATTTGTGATATCATTATCGTGAAATAAAATTACTCGTATCATGATATAAGATTTTGGTCATATTGCTCACCCCTAATAGAAGCAATATATTTGGATTTCATTGCAAAATATTAACATATTTGCAGACATACAAGTAGTGTAAGGGTGTAGGGGGAGCGAATAGATTGCGTCATTCACGGTGCATGGGTGGTCGCTGCAGAGCTCTTTTGGCGCACTGTGTTTGCCACTACACTCTGATTGGTGGATCTCTCTCTTCAGGATCACGGGTAGTGTAGTTGTTCTAAATGATATTGTCAATCAAGATAAGTGAATGCACTGCTCTGAAAGCTCAACCACAGCACTTTCCTCTCACTCCCTCACACTTGGTCCGCTCGAGGGAGTGTTTTCGCTGTCGTTAATGGAATGCTGATAATATTGATTGACGGAAAAATAGAGGGTGTAACACGCTGGTGTAACTATCGCCTACAACCGTATCCATTAGAGAAACTAATAAGCACACACACACACACACACACCCACAAAGATCCCCCATTTAGCCTTAACAGACTGTAGGGGCAAGTGTTAGCAAGCACCTATGAAGGCCGGAACTGTACACGAGGGGGTGGGTGGCCAGCACCACGCCCGACCGCCTTCGTCTCCCCAGACACACACACAGACACATACACGTGCATCTCAGTGTCTCCCACAGGATTTTGTGAGACTGTGGTGGGTGGACCTCGTACCCTCCAGGGGGGTCTGGGGGCATGCTCTCCCAATTTTGTACATTTTAAAGTTACATGCATCAATCTGGTGCACTTAAGAGGCTAGATCTATGAAGAACTTTGTGCTCTTGTAAACAATTTTGTGCTCTAGTAGTAATTTAATCATAAACTCATTGGTTGTACAGATATGAATGGCGATGACACAGTAAAAAAAATAAGTCATACCCACAAAGCATGATCCATGAGACTTTAACACATGAGAGTTGAACAAAGTTCACAAATGGTCAAAATACAAAATTGACTAGAGCACACATTTGAGCCAGGGCTCGACATTAAGCATTGTCAAGTAAATTGGTCACTCACTTTTAACATTTAAGTTAAGTTACATGCTCAAGTAACACGTATAACAAACTAAATTCTCTGCGACAGACATGTAAACGGCACTGGATTCGGAGGAGGTTATTGTCATATGGTCAAACATTCAGAATGAAACGCAACATAAAACTACTACGAGTCTTCACTGTGATTATAACACATGAATACTTTTTAAAGCTACTAAAGTTACTCAGTCAAGAGCAGAGAGAGTTTTCTCATTTTCTTGTTCTGGTTGTTTGATTATTATGATGACGGCAGCAGGTCTATTAGCTTACATTTACACTTACAAGTCCGACATTTTACTACAAATCCCGGTGTTTAGGTTCACTCTCCATGTTTACGTGAATACCTCACCAAGACGGGCATTTTTGGAACACACGTGCATGTTCAGCACACACACATACGCCACCTGTCAATCAATCCAGGGCATGCTGAGTGACTCCAGTCAGGTCTCCTAAGCAACCAAATTGGCCCGGTTGCTAGGGAGGGTTGAGTCACATGGGGTAACCTCCTCGTGGTCGCTATAATGTCGCTCTCGGCGGGGCGCGTGATGTGATGTGCATGGATGCCGCAGAGAATAGTGTGAAGCCTCCACACACGCTATGTCTCCGCGGTAACGTGCTCAACAAGCCACGTGATAAGATGCGTGGATTGACGGTCTCAGATGCAGAGGCAACTGAATTTTGTAATCCGCCACCTCGAGGGCTTAGAGCGCAATTGGGGACTTTCTAATAAGTGACACAGGCCTAGGCTATCACAAATATAGCCAGTTATTTTTTTGTTATTGACGTTTTAATCAGTCTGAAATCGAGCCCTGTGAGCCATCAAAGAAATGAAGCAAAAGTGGTTACCCGTGTTCAACTTGCTCCTCAGATGCTGAAAATAGTTACCCTGTCAGAGCCGATGGTAATAAAATTAATGTTAGATAATAGATCTTTTTCACAGACTGTGATGATGCGTTTCCACCTTATTTATTGTAGTGGGCTAAAGCACAGAACTGGTAATCAGAAGGTTGCTGGTTCGATCCCTACAGACACCACCATTGTGTTCTTGAGTAAGGCACTTAACTCCAGGTTGCTCCGGGGGGGATTGTCCCTGTAATAAGTGCACTGTAAGTCGCTTTGGAGAAAAACAACTGCCAAATGCATAAATGTAAATGATTCAGTACATAACGTGAAAGTACACACATTTGTGAGCACACACTTCTGTCACTACTTCCTGCTTTTGCCTCAGCTGACCCGTCAACTTCCTGTCTGGCTCCAGCACCTCCTGTGCTACCCATCCTCTCTACCACCGAGAGCACTTACCTCTCAACTAATTTTGACAATTACAAACCTATACTTTTGAATCTACAGCGCATAAACATACAACACGACCACTGAAGCCTGATTCCCAAATGAATGACTCTTATGAGCCGGATCTTTTGAATCTACAGCTCAAAACATACAGCACGACCACTGAAGCCTGATTCCCAAATTAATGACTCTTATGAGCCGGCTCTTTTTAATCTTTTGAAGGAAAAGAGCGGTTTGAACATCATAAAGGGCTTTCATTTTGGGTGAACTACCCCTTTAAGCGCACAACTTGACCAGAGAGAGAGAGAGAGAAGAGGTAATCTGGGTTACTGGAGCAGACGTGATCTAAAGAGACTTACTCAAGTGAAAAATATGAGCGTGTCATCAGCTGCAGGACAGGGGAGAGCACACAGATGAGTAATCCGAACACACTTACTAACCAGATTTAGAAGTGTGTGTATGTGTGTGCGCGCACAAGCTTTAGATTTAGGATACAGGTCTGCCTCTCTTCCTCACATGAGTCCATAGACAAACACAAACACATTCCTCCCAAATACCTTCTCCCCCTTCACACAAACACACACTCACATACACACACACTGTAGTCCTGATCTATTTCAGCCCTTCTTTACGCAATATCACACACACCCCTCTGTCGCTATGGTGACATAAGCAAAGTGACACATGTGATTGACGTGCATCAGCCGAAATAAACCTTTTTCCACAAATTCAGAATACTCTGGCATGGGGAGGAACATTAGAGTCACTCGGTTTCAAAACCTAGTCTTGGCACATGGACGAACTCCTGATGCAAGATCTGTTGCAAATAACAGACAACTAAACACACCTCCTTTTCCATCATTAATAGGGAAGGCTATACACCAATCAGCCACAACATTAAAACCACCTCCCTAATATTGTGTAGGTCCCCATCGTGCCACCAAAACAGCACCAACCCGCATCTCAGTGCCAACATCTCAGTGCCAACCTGCATCTCAGTATAGCATTTCTTCTCACCACAATTGTACAGCGCTGTTATCAGAGTTAATCGTATGGAAGCGGTGCATAAAATCATGCAGATACGGGTCAGGGGCTTCAGTTAATGTTCACATCAACCATCAGAATGGGGAAAAAAATGTATCTCAGCGATTCGGACCGTGGCATGATTGTTGGTGCCAGACGGACTGGTCTGAGTATTGCAACTGAAGAGCAACAGGTGTCGCTGTTTCAATAAAAATGTATAGTTTTAACATTATTTGTACTTTCAACCTTCGTTTTGTCAGACAAGGAGAACAAGCTTCATACCATGTGACCCACTTTTGGTTTTCACATTGAGAAATGCCACATTGAGAGCCCCATATCCCTGAGATTTCAGCCTGATCTCATTCATATAGATATAACCACTTTTCAAATAAATAAATGCATGTAAAAAGTAGATCAAATGTACAACAATCGGTTACAATATACATTTATATATGTTTTACAACTAATCCCATCACTACTCCTAAACCGAACCATAACCATTTATTACGCATTTAAAACACGTAACAAGCAGATACATTTAATCACAATAATGGAATGAGAAAGATTGCTATGGCGGATAGGAGACGAAAATCGTTGAATAAATGGCTTGAATTTGGGTCTATTCCTCAAACAAATCCATTTGAAGATTTATTAAGTGTATTTATTTTATTGTTTTATGGTGCTTTTGTGGTTTGTTTGTTAGTTTGTTTGTTTTTTGATATTCCACATGTCCAAAGAAGAGATCCACACAACCCATTTGTCAATGAATAATGTCTCTTTTTAAACCATTTACAGTCAGTTGTTGATCATAAACAAGAAAAGAACATTGAATCATTCACAGCACAGATGAGATTAAAGCCATTCGAGTCTCCCTCGTTAACATGCGCTTATTTAAAGACACTCTTTACAGAAATGCAGTCTTTCTTAAAGAGACAGTAGCGGTTCTTAGCACCTGTTCAACAAATCAATGTAAATACTTGTAAATAGAATTGGTGCAACGATGAATCGATCCAACAACAAATGGTCCAATGTTATCAATACAATGCTTATATATCGATGTAGAAATTTTTTTAAGATGTAACTTTATTTTAATACTCTCACGTGAGCGACGTCCGCACGAATTACCTTCAGGCGATGAAGCAACTTTAATACATTCATTTGACTTTATGAGCACTAAATATGCTTTTCATGTGGAACACGGACGTGTGTAGGGTCTGTGAAACAAATTGCGCTCTGCTATAAGTGCGTGCATGTCAACCAGGCTTCCCGCAAAACACAAGCTCCAGATCAGTGGCAGGGTCAGCGCGAGCACGTCAACCTACTTCCCAGCGAAACGCGAGCTCCAGACCAGTGGCAGGGTCAGTGCGAGCACATCAACCGGGCTTCCTGCGAAACGCGAGCTCCAGACCAGTGGCAGGGTCAGCGCTAGCACGTCAACCGGGCTTCCCGGCGAATCACAGGCTCCAGACCAGCAGCAGGGTCAGCGCGAGCACGTCAACCTGCTTCCCAGCGAAACGCGAGCTACAGACCAGCGGCATGGTCAGCGCGAGCACGTCAAACGGGCTTCCCGCAAAACGAGAGCTCCAGACTAGTGGCAGGGTCAGCGCGAGCACATCAACCGGGCTTCCCAGCGAAACGCGAGCTCCAGACCAGCGGCAGGGTCAGCGCGAGCACGTCACCCGGGCTTCCCGCAACACACAAGCTCCAGACCAGCAGCAGGGTCAGCGCGAGCACGTCAACCTGCTTCCCAGCGAAACGCGAGCTACAGACCAGTGGCAGGGTCAGTGCGAGCACATCAACCGGGCTTCCCGCAAAACACAAGCTCCAGACCAGCGGCAGGGTCAGTGCGAGCACATCAACCGGGCTTCCTAGCGAAACGCCAGCTCCAGACCAGTGGCAGGGTCAGCGTGAGCACATCAACCAGGCTTTTATTTAATATATAAATCACAGAATTAGCTTGGAGAGAATTGATTTCATATGCAAGCAAAAGGGACATTATAACTGAAATATACCCATATGAATCGAAATCGAATCGAGAGCTTGTGAATCGGAATAAAATTGGGAAATCTGTATCAATACCCAGCCCTAGGAATGACCCTAGAAAACAATAAGCAACATTTAATAACATATTTGCACATTCACGCTCACAGTTTCCATTGCATTTTCAAATAATGCAACAGCACCATTGTGCCAATTGGCATTTCAATTAGAGCTCGACCGAAAGCATATTTTGCCGATACCAATGAGGTGGTGGAAAAACCATTTACAGATTAATCCGACCAAATTCCCAACAATAACCAAAAACAAACAAAGATATGGTGCATAACGCTGGACTTTACATTTAAAAAAGCCAAAAATACCCCGGGGACTCATTTCATTTAGTCACATTTTTCTTTGCATGCTCACGTTTCAGTATAGATCACATGTTTATCTAATCAAAATGACAAAGTATGCATTGACGTGAGGAAACAAATATGGATGAATATTGACAGTGATGAAAGACACGAGGTGTCAGTGATTGTTTATATTTCACCTCTAGATATACTCTGTAGGTCTACCTCGAGTTTCAATACACTATGAGCTATGGCAAATTGCTTGTCGAGATATTTTGGAAACATTAAATGAACTCATAACCTGGTGGGAACAATATAACTAAGAAGCCTTCACAAAGTCTAGCTTTTGGGGGATTTTTGGGACATAATCACCTTTGAGACAGAAGAAGCATCAGGTAAACAGCGTACCGTCTTTCAGTTTGGTAAACAGAGCATTACACTGGTTGGGAATGAGCGACAAGTCCATTTATCAACCTTGAAGCTCATGGTAGCTCTGTCTTGAAAGATTTATACATTACTGCTGAGTTGAGAATGGTTTGATTTTTACTTCTGGAGCTCTATTGTGAAACGCTATTTCAGCATGAAATGACCAAAACTGCCACACTGTCTCTCCACACATCTGATCCAACAGGGTAGAAAGATAATATATCCTCTAAAAACAGACAGGACGCTTCAATTGCACAATATGAACCCAGATGTTTGGATTGAGTTGCACAGAACCGGGCAGTTAAATATGACCTGAAGTTCTGCCATCAGCAGTTTTGAAGGTCCTGTTTTAGACTTTCTGGCTTTAAAAGCTGGCACAGCAAAGCTTAGACATTTACGTCCATGTTTCAACGATACGATTGTAAGCTAAAGTTAAATAAGTTCAAATGTTTATGACACAGTATAGAACTGGTAGTTATTCGGGGGCCTATGTAGCTCAGCGAGTATTGATGCTGACTATCACCCCTGGAGTCGCGAGTTTGGATCCAGGGCGTGCTGAGTGGTCCAGCCAGGTCTCCTAAGCAACCAAATTGTCCCGGTTGCTAGGGAGGCTACAGTCACATGGGGTAACCTCCTCGTGGTCACTATAACGTGGTTCTCGCTCTCGGTGGGGCCCGTGGCGAGTTGGGCGTGGATGCCGCTGAGAATAGCGTGAAGCCTCCACAAGCGCTATGTCTCCGTGGCACCACGCTCAAGCCATGTGATAAGATGCGCGGATTGATGGTCTCAGATGCGGAGGCAACTGAGATTCGTCCTCCGCCACCCGGATTGAGGTGAGTCACCACGTCACCATGAGGGCTTAGAGTGCATTGGGAATTGGGCATTCCAAATTGGGGAGAAAAGAAAAAACAAAAAGAAGCTATTCAGCTTTTTTTGCACATATATGAATGACCAAAACAGATCGGTCAAAATATCCCACAAGTCCCAATTACACCAAGGAACCTCTCATCCCATTTCTTGCAGTAGAACCAGAGACTTTCCTCTACAAATCACTTGTCCTCTCTATGGATGCAGATCTTTGGGTTGGATACACCCAAAGTTTGACTGGATGAAATGAGCACTTAGACAAAAGCCACACAGCTGTAAACAGCAGGAATGTCCTTGCAATTTCACATCAGAAGCTTCTGTCTTATTTTTTGCTTGCTTCTGAATGGGAGAGGATTTGCTTATAAAAGGCATAAAAACTAACAAAAAAGTACCATGAATATGATAGCATGTTATTGCCATTGTATTCTTTGATATAGCCTAAAGTGCATGAGTATTTGACTATTGCAGTACTCGTCCTGCACCAGCTATTTGACTATTTAAAACACTACTCAAATGTTGCAAATTAATTTCCCTTTGAGCATTTGCCTGCCGTGAGAAGCGTTGAATTATCCTGTACTTTCCTTCTGGATCTTTCACCAAACATCACAATTACAATTAAATCCACTGGGGGCACTGTGGGTGTGATTCGTCAAGGTTTTGGATAAGAGGAGGAGACATGATGTCTTTGTGTGCTTTCAAGCAAAGCCAAATGTGGAAATACTTGTAATATTTTGATTCTAACTGAATTCTACTCTATTGGTATTCTGTTCTTGTTGGAGTCATGCATACTAAACGGTAAAGGATCTGTTTTTATGGTGGAAAGAAAATGCGAAGCGGTACGAGAAACTCGGAAGCTTCAGTATGTGCATTAAATATCGGGCAGAGCGCATTTTATAAAAAGCTAACTTTCACTAGTTTTCAGAATAATAAAATGTGAAATTTTAAAAATGTGATAGCCTTTATGTAGACTCAGACTTTATACATGTGCATTACCATAATGACAACGACAATTGTTTTTTTATATGTAAGCTCCAGATGAGTGCAATTTTTTTCTACTATTAAAAAAATAAACAATAATTAATGCATACCGTTTGTTTAAAAATATATATTTCACAGAGCTTAGGTAACTAAGCCAGAAAAGACACTGACTGCCACGCTTGGAGTCACAAGTTCGAATCCAGGGTGTGCTGAGTGACTCCAGGCAGGTCTCCTATGCAACCAAATTGGCCCGGTTGCTAGGGAGGGTAGAGTCACATGGGATAACCTCCTCATGGTCGCTATAATGCGGCGGGGTGCATGGCGAGTTGTGCATGGATGCCGCGGAGAATGGTGTGAAGCCTCCACACTATGTGTCTCCACGGTAACGCGCTCAACAAGCCACGTGATATGATGCATGGATTGATGGTCTTACACGCGGAGGCAACTGAGATTCGTCCTCCACCAGCCGGATTGAGGCGAGTCACTACACCACCATGGAGGACTTAGAAAGCATTGGGAATTCCAAATTTGGTAGAAAAAGGGGAGAAAAATATAATCAGTCATACTAATATAGTCATACTTTAACTTGCATCTTAATTTACAAGTTACCGATTACTCGTTTGGGTTAGAGTCCTCAAATACAAAATTACTGGACAATTCCCATCCCTACATAAAGCAACAAGTAAAAACCATGCCATTATTAAGTACCATGATACAAGTACCATAGTATTACCATCTGATACCATCACTGTACCACGGTACCACCACCATACGTTTTTGTAAGGGAATGGGCAAACATTCCAGTACATCCAAATCCAGAAAGTATTAAATTATTAGAAACAAAGGATTGAGCAGAAATCCAACATTCAAGACAAGAAATCGACTTTGATGGACCTAGGCTATTTATTTGACTGACGTCCAAATTTGGATGGTTCGGATCAATCCAAATATATGAGAATATTTGTTGTCCTTCAAAAGCCTCAGAGACATGCAAAAACACAACCATTTCAGAAAGTCTGTTCTCACCTGCATAATCTGGATCCCCTCCATTAAAGAAGTCTGTCTCCTCTAGAAGAGGTTGGGTTCTCCGAGTGGTGTTCCCCATTTAGAACCAACAAAAGCTCGAACTTTAGAAATAGTTTAAACCCCCAGATAGACTTTCCACAACTTCATTCCAACTTCATACATGGATCTTTGGGAGAAACAGCACATTTTCTTCAATCAACAACAAAAACCAGTCCAGGCAGCACCAGTCTGTTATCCATTAACATCCAACTCATTGACAGATCAAACTAAGCATCCAGAACCTGAAACATCACTCAGAGTTCTCGTTTAGTCAGCATCTGTCAGATCCCATGACCCGCTCTGACTCGCACGTCAATCTCAGTGGTGGAATCTAAAAATAAACTCAAACAGAACTAGAGAACTTCCAGAAGTCATCGTCTCAGTGTTCCTTGCGTGCCGGACGATTTTGGAATGCCAAAACATCCTGATTCCAAAAGGAACTAACGGAGCAATCAGGCAATGATGGTCTTAAAAAGTCTGACGTGAGCAATGATCGATAAATCCTGCGGAATGGAAAACGCTGCACATGGACATGGAATTACACTGATCTGGAAAAATACAAAAGGAAATTGAAAACGGTCAAAAAGCTTTAAACCTCTATTATATAAGTTCTGATGAGAAAAGAGAGGAGTAATCGGATAATACAACCCCAATCAGCGCACAGACAATTCTCCTAGACTATTCTCTTCTTGACATCCACTCTGTACTTCTTTCCCAATTCTACACATGCACACACGCCTGCTTCTCCTTTCAAACACACACACACAGCGCAAGTACCGTCTAATTACCGTAGCTCAGGATAGAAAGAGCATGTTTTTCATTCTAGTAATTTACTGTGCTCATTTCTCTAAAACCCCAAATTACAGTTTAGGCATAAAAAACAAGTGGCTAGAGAAATAATTCTGCACTTATTCTGGCCAATCAAAGGCCTAAACATTCCCAACGACCAATCACAGCACACCAAAATCCATTTAAACCAATCAAGAATTAGGAGGTACAACTGATCAAAGCAGATTGAGGACCTGCCTAACTTTTACATTCATTTAAATGGTTTTCTTTTTGGTTGGCATGAGTGTAGATAGCATAATCACAATAAAACATTTGCTTTAATTTTGCTGGGGAAAAAGCCCATTGGAAACCCATCGGAATGTCTTATGTCTAAGGATAAGGCAATTCATTGCTAAATAAATGGTGATTTAAATAAAATTATAATACAAATAATATTTCAGCATTTTCATGATACTCAGTATCTCAATATTTATGTTTATTTCAAATAATTTTAAATTATTAGCTCATTTTCTGCGCCAATAGCGCAACTAAATGGAATTGCAAAAATAAACATTGTATTCAAAACTGCTTTATGAATACGCCCCCTTCTGCCGCTGATCGAACAAATAGAGAGTCCCGCCCCCAACTCACACCATTGCTCGAGTCAATGTGATCGTCTCTCTTGAGACGGGTCACTCAAAACAAACAAAGGAATATTCATAGCGCCACCAGCAATCATCCATGCGATTATCTAATCAGCCAATCGTGTGGCAGCAGTGCATAAAATCATTCAGATACGGGTCAGGAGCTTCAGTTAATGTTCACATCAACCATCAGAATGGGGATTTGGAGAGTGGCATGATTGTTGGTGCCAGATGGGCTGGTTTGAGTCTCTAGAACTGGACTTACTTCCTCTCGGATGTCATCAAGACATTAAGCAGATGTCTTTGAGATGTTTATGATTAAGACCACTTTCGTGAAAAATTGTTTTGTTGGTTTCACGGGTTGATCGATTACCATCCTCGCCAATAATCGGATCCGATATTTATCATTTTTCTAATTAAAAGAATCATTATTTTGCCTGCAAATGTATATCGACCCCAAAAATCGGTTATCCGTCTCTTTGATTACTAATAATCACTATCAGTATCAGCCCTGAAAAAACATATCGGTTGACCGCAAATCCCTTTATTGGGAAGTCTACACACACACACACACACACACACAAGGGATTTCTCACAACCATTTTCCTCTCCAAAGTTCATTTTCTCAATGTTGTAAGGAAGTTGAGGGAGGTCAAATTAGTTTCCTGGTTTTGTTCAACACCATAGGGAGAGAGAGAGAGAGAGAGAAGAGAGAGAGAGGCTCATAGCAGGTGACGTTTTATTTTTTCTGTGTGAATGACAGTGGTATAATGACATCAGGACAGTGTATCCATAGAGACAAAGAAACATGTTGATGCTATGAATTACGTCAGTACACACACACAGAATTCTGTCTGCACAGTCCGTCCTGTTCTTGTGTTACGGTTGGCGTTAGACTCAGACTGGGTCATCTGTGCCAGAACCGTTAATCGATTCGCCCGACCAACATAACACACTAGAGACAAACAGATTACCCTGTAACCAAACACACACACACACACACACAACTCCAAACAAAACAGAGCGGCTGTATTCATGCACACACATTCCCGCAGATGGTTTTCAGGTCGGTGCAAGACAGAACACAATGTGGACTTGAAAGAAAAATGTGAAGAATGCAGCTTCCGAAATGTGCAGAGAATGTCTTAAACTTCAACAAAGCGACTGCGTTACGAACAAAACCTCCAAATGAGATCAATTTTCAAAAAGGAAGTGTGCTAACACGATTTCAAAGGTTCAAACATGTTCAGTGGCGCTAATATATGACAAATGCACCTTTCAGGCATGCCACAAAGGAATGTTCAGGAAAGCAGCGCCTCAGGATAGGAATTCTTTACTTTTCCGCACCGAGGACTTCCAATACACAAAGAGCAGCTTGGCTGTTTTAAAAGGTGACAGCTGGTGGTGATGCACCGATTGCAGAATTTTAGCCGATAACAACAACTGATGATTATTTTATGATGGTCGATAGAGCCGGTACTAGGATGCAATCTTTGGTGGAGCACTTGCATGCTTGATTTTTATATAGCGCCTTTTAAATGTAGCTTCTAAGAGCAAAATAATTGTATAAAAATAGTTCAGTTTCCTAACATCATTCGTTTTCCAAAGTATGCGGTAATGGAGGGCACTTACTTCTCTTAATAACATTAGAACGGCACTTTCCTCCATTTCGAAGTGTTTTGAAAACGCTCTCCATAACTGCATCTTGTGGAAAATGTTAACGTTAAGTCACTTCAGGCATTAAAACATTGCATTAACACTAGGGATGGATATCTCGATTCTTAAATCCCAAGATCGAGCTTTCACTCCATGTTGCAACCATCTAGAATCTTAAGTCACTTGCATATGCAACCAAATCTCATGCTCTGTGACTAAATATGTACATGATTAGACATTGGCTAGTAAATGTTCAGATTTCACTCCAGTGACTGAGTAATATAGTGGAGAAGTTTGGTTTAACTCATTCTGTGTCCAAAGATGAGATCCACAGATCCATATGTCACTTATAGTCAGTTCTATTTTATTTATTTTTTAATGAAAATGTTATTCTAATCACACGTGGATGTGCTAAAGAAACCACGCACTTCTTCTCTCGTTATATGCACTTACTGGCTGATGCCGCTAGTCTTAAAGAGACAGTACCGATTAAGCATGTGTGTTCTATATCAATGTAAATACTTGAAAAGAGTACAAATTATGCAATTAAATGTAACAAAAATATACATCCAACATAATATGACTGCCAAGACATCACTGTTGGGCCCTTGAGCAAGGCCCTTGACCCAACTTGCTTCAGGGGCGCCGTGTCATGCACTCTGACCCCAGTTTAGCTGGGATATGTGAAAAAAATTATTTCACTGTATATATGCAAAAACGTATGTATAATGTGTGACAATAATAAAGGTTTTCGGCTTTCTAAATGATATCTTAGAGGTAGACCAATATATCGGTTTTGCCGATTAATCTGTACCGATAGTTGCTTTTTTAAACTATCGGTTATCTGCAAAAATCATTGTTGATAGTTGCTGATAGTTTTTCATCATTTTGTATTTTCAAAATAAGAGTCTCCAGTGTGTTTCGGGCTTGTTTATACTTAAACGTTCCGTGTTATGCACCAAATCTTCATTTTATCAGGTTATTATTGAGATTTTGTTTGAACAATAAACCGCATATGGTATTTTATTTATTTTCGACTCTATTTTGGTGTCCGCCACAGTAAGAAATTAATTACAAAAAATGTACATTCTATAAATAAAATTTTAAAACTATCGGCCAATTAATCGGTTATCTGCCTTTCCCACCACCTTAGTTATCGGTATCGGCAAAATCCACTATCGGTCGACCTCTACAATATATGCAATTTCAAGAGATTAATTTATGGAAGAGACTAAATTTGAACATTTTTCAAAAGATCAAATGTGACCAATTTGATGAAAAACGAATGATTTGTAAAATGCATATAACCTAGAAGGTTTCTTTATAATCAAGAGTATTAGCTGAGAAATTATATTATTTTATATGTGTAAGCAAAATGGACATTGTAACAGAAATGTTCCCATGACAGCTTCTTCCCCCAAGCAATCAGACTTTTGAACTCTTGATCTCTCACGATCAATATACATCAGCAATGCACTTTATTAATTTGATTTATCTCACACAGGAGTGTCATAAATTATATTCTCTCTTAACAACACACTGGCAACTGCCTATCAACCGACAGCCTGAATGTCAATACAGCAGCTACATCCTACTGTATATTTTCTATATACTATTTTTATTGTATACTGTGTATTCTATATTGTACATTGTATATTATTATTTGTATATTGTGTTGAGCAATTATTGCATAGTTAGTGTATGCAAGTTGTGTAAATCTGATGTTTATTGTCGACTGGTAAATGTCTCATCACTGTTATGACTGCTATGTTGCTTGGATCTGCACCCTAGACTTTCACCCACTGTTGCACTTGTGCATATGGTTGAATGACAATAAAGGGATTTGATTTGACATTGTAGCAGGGCGGAGGTCGGGTCGTGATTCCACACACCCGGCCCCTAATCAGGCTAATAAGCCCTAGAGAGGGATAAAGGCCGTCAGAAGACGGCAGTGCGACAGAGAGAGAGATTTACGGACAACTGTCCGTCACTTGTGTGTGTTTGTCTTTTTGGTTACGTTTTATAATTAAACTATTATTTATATTGTCAAGCCGGTTCTCACCTCCTCCTTTCCATTAATCCCTTTACACTGGTGCCGAAACCCGGAAAGGAGGAGGAGGGATGTGCCGTAGTGGAGTCTTCGCCACTACCATCCACCCCAACGGAGCAGCCGCAGCCATTCACCGGGGGACGGAGGAGCCCGGCCGCCTGAGAGCGGAGGTACGGCCGCCGACCGCGAGGGGAGGAGGGGCTCCCAACCAACCTCCTGATTGGTTACCGCTATCAGGGGTGGGGGAGACCCCTACCGCCCACCAAAACGCAGCGGGTCATTCCGTCCACCAGGGGCCAGAGGCCTGCCTCCGATCCACCCGGGGAGGCACGGCTGTCATCCATGAGAGGGTGGAGGAGTGGCCGAGAACCAAGCTACGGCATATCGGAGAACCGGCAAGTAAGTGTTTTTTTTCTCTCTCTCTCCCACTCTATGTTGGCCTTTCCCTCTCTTTTTAAAATGTTTTGTTAATTTGGCACGATCGCCGTTACGGCATGTAGGTGCCACATTTTTTAATGTTTCGCTCCCCTTTTCCCCTCCCTCATCCAGGTAGACAGGGATGACCTGCAGGCAGATGGGGTGGACGGCATGCCCCTCCCCAGGGAAGGGGGGTGTACAGAACGAGGCAGGAATGTGGCAGGGTGGGGCCGGGTCATGATTACACACACCCGTCCCCTATTCAAGGTAATAAGCCCTCGAGTGGGATAAAGGACGACTGAAGACGTCAGTGCGACAGAGAGAGAGAGATTTACGGACAGCTGTCCGACACTTGTGTGTGTGTGTGTGTGCGTTTGTGCCTTTTTGGTTGAGTTTTATAATTCAATTATTATTTATATTGCCAAGCTGGTTCTCGCCTCAGCCTTTCCATTAATCCCCTTTACAGACATTTATCGATTTTGAATCGAATTGGGAACTCTTTATCAATACAAAGCCTTAATAAACACGCAGCTGAAAAGATATCAGTGTAGAAAAGCCCCGATATTCCACGCTTCCAAAATTAGACCAAATCCAAAAATAGAAAATACATTTCACCTATACCGATACGGTCCACATTGGTGCATCTTTAGTAACAGTTATCAATCTAAAATATATTTTTATCTACTAAACAACAAAGCTAAACCCTGAGCCGATCCGTGCATACAAGACAGCTGTTTAGGGTGAAGTAAGCAGGGGGATTGAGATTCCTTCCCATCGCCGAAAGAAACCTCCTGTTGCTTTCCGTTTCTAGACTCAACACCGCCGGAGAGACAAAGCAAGAGAGACAGACAAATACCAAACAGACATACACATTCTCATGTGTTTGCCTTCTCTCTAGAGTTGTGCTCTCTTGCACACACACTTCATATTTAAATACATACTTCATATACAGCTCAGACTACTCCAAATCTCAACATGTATGGCAGCCATTCCAGTGTCTGTTGAATTGCAACACAAGCACACCTCATTCTACTTAATGGTCATGGCTGTGGTCATCACTATCCTGCTGGATGGCAAAAGCAGTGCTAGTAGTACCTCAACAGTAATTGAAATCAAAAAATAACTATTGACCATGCCAAAAGAGTTGGCAGAGGGATACAATGAGCGTCAGGTTGCTTCCATCCCTAAAATTTCAAAGACGGCAGTTCATAAGAACCAGGTCAAGCACCGGACAATCAATCGACTCTCCACTGACCAGGATGACCGACAACTCATTTGAATGTCACTCAATGGCTGTAGGATGACATCAAGTGACCTATAAAAAGAATGGCAAACGGCAGCTGGGGTGAAGTGCACGGACGGTTCGAAACAGGCTCCTAGGGGCATGGCTGAAGTCCTTTGCCAATGAGAAGCATGAAGAGCCAGGACGAGGTTCGCAAAAGACCATAGAGGACTGGAGTAAGGTCATCTTCTCTGATGGGTCCAATTTTCAGCTTTGCCCAACACCTGTTTGTCTAATGGTTAGACGGAGACCTGGAGAGGCCTACGAGCCACCGTGTCTCGCACCCACTGTGAAATTTCATGGAGGATCGGTGATGATCTGGGGGTGCTTCAGCAAGGCTGGAATCGGGCAGATTCGTCTTTGTGAAGGATGCATGAATCAAGCCACGTACCAGGTTATCCTGGAAGAAAACTTGCTTCCTTCTGCTCTGACAAGATTCCCAAACTCTCAGGATTGGTTTTTCCGGCAGGACAATGCTCCATGCCACACAGATAGACCAATCAAGGTGTGGATGGAGGACCACCGGATCAAGACCCTGTCATGGCCAGCCCAATCTCCAGACCTGAACCCCCATTGAAAACCTCTGGAATGTGATCAAGAGGAAGATGGATGGCCACAAGCCATCAAACAATGCAGAGCTACTTGAATTTTTGCTTCAGGAGTGGCATAAAGTCACCAAACAGCAATGTGAAAGACTGGCAGAGAACATGCCAAGATGCATGAAAGCACCACAGTTAAAATATTAGTATTGTGTAGTTTAAAAATGAACATGAACTTGTTTTCTTTGCATTATTCGAGATCTGAAACCACGGCATCTATTTTGACATTTTGACCAGTTGTCATTTTCTGCAAATAAATGCTCTAAATGACAATATTTTTATTTGAAATTTGGGAAAAATGTTGACAGTACTTTATAGAATAAAACAAAAATACCTATAAATGGTAAATCCAGAGCAACTGATCATTTCACAGTTGTCTCTTAATTTTTTCCAGGGCTGTAAGTGTCTCAGGACTTGTAAAATCATATTCCAATTCCAAAAGCATGACATAACACTTTTGGAATTGAGCAGATGACATGAGACACAGTTCATGTTTTTAATATTTACTAATAACCCACTTTATAATTTTCATACCTCTTCTTCAGTGCAAGCAAATGTAACTTGAATAGCTTTTTTGAGACTGTCTACATGTTATGAATTCATTCAATGTCTATTTCAAGTTGCTGGCACAAGTTATATACACATCACCATTCCAAGCATCGACAATCTGTGCAAACATAACAACTAGTCTGATACACAACACTAGATGCCCCGGTAAATAACCCCATGCATAACACCAATGATTTGCATTAAACACACAAGTTCACTTTTTTTATCCCTGGGGAAATCAGACTGCCTGAGCGCGAGATTGACACCAGCAGCAGGCTGATGTGTGTCTACTGTTGCTCTAGTATGTACATGCATCGATAAATACATGCATTGCACACAAAGACAGAACTATCTTTAAACGGTGAGCTCGCATATCTCGGTAGAAAAGCACCGGGATGATCCCGTTTAAATGTCCAGTACATCAGCGCGAGCTCTGAATACGCTAGCGCGTGCTAACGGGCACAGATTTATTTCACTACATCTCATTCCCTCTCCCTTTTTGGGCCCACTATACTATTAGAAAGCCGTGAATTCCATGCATACTTAAAATGTGCGCAGTTTGCATTCATTAAAACTACTGGGTCGCTGAAAAGTTTCATGCAACATGGCCTACACATGCACGCGCAGTGCGCGAGACGGGCCGGTTCACCCTTACCGTGCTTGCTTTCTATTTTCCCCGACATAGTCGCTGCGCTGGCCGGAGCAGATCCTCAGTTTGGACAGTCACAGGAGGAGAATGGGGGTTGTTAAGACACAGTAATGCCGGCTTTCGTTCTTTAGCCACACATTGTGATGTATGGGGTCGGTGGGTTTTATAGATCCAAGTAAGAGGGAAACAATCCGTCCACACGCTGACGACACACAGACAGCGAGAGCTACTGCTGGGGTGTGTGTATGTGTGTGTGTGTCTGCCACAACAGCGCAATCCCGTCCAGACAATCCATTGGGATGCGAACACAGCGCCCCTCTCTGACTGGAATTACAAAATGCAATGGTGAACATCCATGAGTTGATTTAGATGTGAATTAAAAATCTGATCTGCCCCTTATGTCTTTCTAAAAACAATTGTTTTCTTTCTTTCTTTATTTCTTTCTTCTGCTGAACACAAATTAAGATTTTTAGAAGAATATTTCAGCTCTGTAGGTCCATACAATGGAAGTGAATGGTGACCAGAACTTTGAAGCTCCAAAAAGCCCATAAAAGCAGTATAAAAGTAATCCACACGACTCCAGTGGTAAAATCCATGTCTTCAGAAGCAATTTAATAGGCGTGGGTGAGGAACAGACTAATATTTAAGTCCTTATTTTATTTATTTATTTATTTTTTAACTATAAATTTCCACTTTCACTTTCTGAAAGTGAAAGTGTAGATTTATAGTTTAAAAAAGGGATATAAATATTGATCTGTTTAGTTCCCAAAGTAATTCCATAATTTCAGAATATATGGATTAAACCACTGGAGTTATGTGGATTACTTATATGCTGCATTTGTGGGACTTTCCAAGCTTATACGTATTGGTCACCATTCACTTGCATTGTATGGACCTACAGAGCTGAGAAATTCTTCTAATTCTTCTACATAAGGATTGATGCAACTATCAACATTTTAAGACGTTCAGCATTGTTCAGAATACTTTCCAAGACCAATTTATTTCACATTAAATGATTCATATTTAAATTAATTAAAATAATTGTAATACACTGAAAGAGTCTGACAGACATCAAGGTTACTTTCAAACTGCAGCATGACCTTCTGCTTCCATCTAGTGGTCAAATTATACAATCACAATAACCAATCTGTGGATTTTACTGATATAACAGCTGTCTTTTTAATGTGCTATGCATAAGCATGACATTATGATTCAGATTCTTTACTGATACCATGGCACAGGGATGTATCATATGGTAATACCATAGTACTCTGGAATACACCATGATACTGAATTCATTTTAATGTGTTTACTGTAGATGTACTTCAAAGAGTACTATAGCGGCACTGTATGCCTAAAAGGGTACTTTTGGTGTTTTATAAATAATAAATAAATAAATAAAACAATAGTTGTTCTATAAGTTTATTATTATTATTATTATTATTATTATTATTATTATTATTATTAGTTAGTTAAGAAACGTGTTTGTGGCGCTGCAGTTACAGTGTTCACCACTAGAGGGAAGCATGATCTCAGAAACACCTACAAATTATTTGGCACGTCAACCGCTAATACACACGATTAAATAATCAGCTATATCTACAAGCTTGATAAAATACACCTTATTCACAGTAGCGGCATGTTTGATTTTTGACGTGAAGCTGTGGGGGATTTTTGTGATTTGTCCAACTAGCTTTCTGCTGTTTTCAGTCTACTGATTTTCTTTTTGCAAGACGCTTCTTAAAGGAGCACTCGGTCATTTTTTTCCTGATTAAAAAGTTTAACTCCTAAAGACATGAATTGTTATCGTGAAATATATGTAGGAAACCATGAGCACTCACATTAAAATGAAGACTCCAGTCACATCAGTAACCTTATAAGGGCTGTTTTATTCTACATGGAGAGGGTCTGCACATGGGGGCGGCCATGTTAGATTTACATGACCAGACGAATGCTACTCACTTGATCTCAGTAACCGTCCAGTTATTTGACACTTTCACTCATTGATCAAAGTAATCATAGCAACTGTGAATAGTACATTTCTGCAATGGCATCTGAAACAGAAAACGACTGATTTTAAATGATGCTGCATCCAAGCTGCTAAGTCTAAGATGACACAAAGACAAAAGTTACTGAGTGCACTTTAAAAACAGTTTAAACAACAAGTCAACCCTTTGAAGAGACTGTTAGTCTACTCATAGCCTTGTCGTCGTCCCAGTCAAAAATCACATTGTTGTGAATAAGATCCATGTTTGCAATGCTTAGCAATTATATACAGTTATTACATACATATATATAATGTACTGTATACATATATATAGGTACCACCTGTTTTCAGCAGGGGGCAGTAAGCAAAACTCCTGCAGTATATGCTTATACACACAGCTGTACAGACAACAAAACACATGTTGTGAACATGATGAGAACGTGTGCTTGTTGTATGACACTCAATTTCGATTGCAGGGATATTGAGACGTGTTTTTAATGACTTTTAAACTACTTTTAACCCTTTGAGCTTTGAACGTGTTTTGAAGTTGACTTCCTGTTTCAGTGGCATACCCCACCCCCAAAAAACAACAACCAGGGTCAAGTGTTTGGTATTATTTTAAAGCAAACTTAATTTTTTTAATGATATAGATTGTGATCAATTCTAAAACTCTCGACCTGCTGAAAAAAATCTTTACAGAAATTATAATTTTTTCCTCATTTTTAGATTCCTCCGTAAGGAGGGAATCTATTGTAATTGATAGTATTATTATTATTATTATTATTATTATTATTATTATTCTCCTTGAGCCCCAATAGCTCAAAAAGTCACTGATCAAAAATGTTCTAAATTGGCACATTGATACTCCATGCCAACGGGTACCCCCAAACCAAGAATGGCCCACATTCGCCCATAGATGGCGCTACAGGCCACGCCCAAAAAAAATATTTTCAAAGTGATATAATTTCCACCCCATTTGTCCAAATCTTCTGAAACATGCCTCATTTCCCATGGGGAACAAAAAAGCCTCAAGGACCCATACTTCTGCCATTATGGATATTTCTGTACAGATTTTCCTGTACAGAATGGCCAACATTCTCCTTTAGGGGGCGCTACAGGCCATGCAGAAATTCCCATTTTCTGGTCATAAATGTTCTAATTTGGTACAATGATACTACAGGCCAAAAGGAACCCACAAAACAAGAATGACCAACATTCGCCACTAGGGGGCACTACAGGCCACGCCAAAATTCCCATTTTCTGGTCAAAAATTTTCAAATTTGGTACATTGATACTACTGGCCAGCAGAAACCCACAAACCAAGAATGGCCAACATTCACCCTTAGGGGGCGCTACAGGCCACGCCGAAATTCCCATTTTCTGGTCAAAAATTTTCTAATTTGGTACATTGATGCTACAGGCCAACAGGAACCAACAAACCAAGAATGGCCAACATTCACCCCTAGGGGCGCTACAGGTAATTCCCAAAAGTCCCATTTTCTGGTCAAATATTTTCTAATTTTGTACATTGATACTACAGGCCAACAGGAACCCACAAACCAAGAATGGCCCACATTTGCCCATAGGTGGCGCTACAGGCCACATCCCAAAAAAATATTTTCAAAATGATACCATTTCCACGCCATTTGTCCAGTTCTTCTGAAACTTGGTGTACATGCCTCATTTCTCATTGGGGAAAAAAAAGCCTCAAGGATCCATAAGGTCCTGTATGATGGATTTTCCTGTACACTGAAAATTTTTCATTTAGGATTCAGACAGAAATACATGCTTTTTGGATTCATCCATTGAGAGGGTTTAACCCCAACCCTCTACTGATCAATTTTAAATGATTTGCCAATTTGAGGAGAAATCGCATTGCTGCTTGCAGCTATATTTCTGATTTGACATTATATATATCAGGGTGTAAATATGGTAGCTCAAAAAAAAAAGAAACTGCTTTTATTTTGTTCCCAATCGTGTCACCTGTAACTGAGTTCAATTTTGTGTTGATACGACAAAGCAATCAAAAGTTATAGCATATAAATATGCAAACACAACAATGGCTAAAGGTTTTGTAGCATGCAGACATGATTTTATTACAGTTTTTCAATCGCTTTGGCTCAATTCTCAAATGAGAATTTCTTGTTCACACCATATTTGAATTTGGATTCATTTAAGGAAATTGCACGTGTTTTGGCACATGTGCAAAAGAGTAAGAACAACTGTCTACAATTTGCACAATAACTAAACACACACGTCTTGCTGATCAAAACTGATGAGTTGAATGTCATACACTTCACAACTTCTAAACATTCTTTCATCATGAGAGCCATCACATGCAAAATGATACATTCAATGATCAAAATCTGTCAGGCATACATGAATATTCCATAAATATCTATGACATGGAATGTTTGTGATGTCTGTTAAAAAATGTATCGTTTTTTACAGAACTACCACATGTTTTTTCATTGTTGTGTTTTTGCATGGATGTCATTTTGTGGCAATTTTCTTTTCATTATATATGACTTTACATGTAAGAAATGTGTAAAAATGGACATTCAAATGTTCATTTTCTGTTTACATGTGACAGACTGCTACAAAAATAAATACATATCCTTTTTTTCTGAGTATTAGTATTGTACATTATTGACTTTTCCCAGTAAACTTTTACCTACTGTTGAAATCGGTACCTGTGTGGAGTGGTGGTTGGCGTAGTGGGATAAAGCACATAAGTGGTAATCAGAAGGTTTCTGGTTCGATCCCCACAGCCACCACCATTGTGTCCTTGAGTAAGGCACTTAACTCCAGGTTGCTCCGGGGGATTGTTCCTGTAATAAGTGCACTGTAAGTCGCTTTGGATATAAGCGTCTGCCAAATGCATTAATGTAAATGTAAAAAGCATCAATAGCATTCAGCTAGACAAAACAGACATTCTTGTATAGTACAGTTAGCAGTCAGTGTCAACAAAAATGAAATTGGTATATAACAAACATTTCCAGGGTTGACTGCCATGGTGAAAAAACATCTAAACATTTTGACCAGTACGGCTTAATTTTGGTGGCATTGACCAGTTTACTGACACAACAACTACTGTAGGTGTTGAAGCATGAATTAAATGTTTTTTCCCATTTTTCCCATTTTTATTGATTCAGACAAATGAAACAGAAAAGCATCGAATTAACTTTTAAACCCCATTATTCCCTTTCCCTTTCCCCCCTCCCAATCTCCAACCCCACCCTGACCCTCAACAAATATCCCTGTGGTCCAACATGAGAACACACACACATTTAAAACTACACATCTCACTCCACTTCCCCTCCCCAAGAGCCTTCCAAAAATGCTAAATAGATGCCCCATTTTTTATATCCAAGTTTCCCTGCCTTCTATATGACATTTCTTTGAATGCCACCACACTGCCCATCTCTATGCACCACTCCTGAAACGAGGGCGCTCCAGCCGACATCCATCCCCTATGGATGACCTGTCTGCTGATCATAACACTGGACCCAATTTTTTATGTAATTATGCCCTATATTAATGACCGTCCCATCGATTGCAATTCAGAGTCTGGGGCAAAATGAAATTTGAATGTCCAATGCGTCACACATAAAACTCTGATCCCAACATGGGTTGTGTCCCTATCTTCTTTTAGGAATCGCCAGCAGGTGGGTGTGTCTTTAAGACCGAGCCAAGGGGGTCAAATAGAATAGATGAAAAATCTTAAATTGCATAAGGCGCACCCTTGCATCTCTAGATGTACACTTGATGTTTTTTGAATCCTAGCCCACACTCCCTTCTCCAATGCCAAGGTTAAATCTTTCTCCCATCATCTCTTGAGGAAGTTGAAGCCCCGTCCCCCAGACTCTGAATTAGCAGGGAGTAATACACCGATGCCTCATGACCTTTTCCAAAAGCAGTTATCACCACTCCCAGAGTGTCTGCCCCTTTAGGGGGATGTATGCTACTCCCAAAAATAGTACAGAGCAGGTGGTGCAGCTGTAAATACCTAAAGAACTGAGATCTGGGAATCCCAAAATGTTGAACCATATTTTCAAAGGATCTCAACACTCCACAGAGAGGGGGACATCTACAGGGAGAGACTGTCACTGGTAGTAACATAAATTATGTAAATTAATGAGTTTCATTCTGTGCCAATTGAGTGATCATTGAGTCTGTCATGTACTTGGTGCCATCTCCTGGTGGCCATATGTAATTAGAGTGATTGATCACATAACTCTCTCCCCAGATATGGAGGACTATCACCACTGGTTGGAGCTATCTCAACCCAATCCGATTGGTTTAATGCTCTATGACGCTACAGCATTTATGATCTGACATCATCTGATCCATGAAAGCTAACACGTTTTCAGCCAGATAGCCAGATGCTGTGTGCGCATTGTGCTTTGTGTGGATTATCTAATGATCTATGCATCCAATACCAGTTTTAAAGATCATCCCCTCCTCTTAAGTAATAAAATGTGATATTTTATGTTTATTTTTTGTGAAGTTATAAGACAAAACGTGGCATATAAACCGCACGTTCACATGAACCATATATTTCCATGACATACACTTATATGTTATTGCTTGCTATATTTTTGTTTTTGTATAAAGCAAATAGGTTGGGTGTATTGTACTTTTTGAGAGCTTTCCAACAACATAGGACAAACGGTAGTTTCCACATCCAATGATGTTTTTACTGATTGCAATAATATGCACAGTGCAAAATCTTTTAAAATCTATCAGAAAATTCCTGATTTGTCGGCAAATTTCAAAGCACTTTTTCCGTTTTGGTCATAATGGCTACATGCATTGTAAAGAACAGCTTCTAAGCTTTCAAACTATACCAAGTTTGTGTTGGTCAAGACTGTAGATATTCATATTTTGATATTAATATCGACATACAAGCTTAAAGGGTTAATATGCAGTGTAGACACAGAGAGTTAGACTAATGAACTATATTTGAAAGACAGACAGACAGACAGACAGTAAGACAGACAGTCAGACAGTCAGACAGACAGACAGACAGACAGACAGACAGTCAGACAGACAGACAGACAGTCAGACAGTCAGACAGACAGACAGTCAGACAGACAGTCAGACAGTCAGACAGACAGACAGACAGACAGACAGACAGTCAGACAGACAGTCAGACAGACAGACAGACAGACAGTCAGACAGACAGACAGACAGACAGACAGTCAGACAGACAGACAGACAGACAGACAGACAGACAGTCAGACAGACAGACAGTCAGACAGACAGTCAGACAGTCAGACAGACAGACAGTCAGACAGACAGACAGACAGTCAGACAGACAGACAGACAGACAGACAGTCAGACAGACAGACAGACAGACAGACAGTCAGACAGACAGACAGACAGTCAGACAGACAGACAGACAGACAGACAGACAGTCAGACAGTCAGACAGACAGACAGACAGACAGACAGACAGTCAGACAGACAGTCAGACAGACAGACAGACAGACAGACAGACAGACAGACAGTCAGACAGACAGTCAGACAGTCAGACAGACAGACAGACAGACAGACAGACAGTCAGACAGACAGACAGTCAGACAGACAGACAGACAGTCAGACAGACAGACAGACAGACAGTCAGACAGACAGACAGACAGACAGACAGTCAGACAGACAGACAGACAGTCAGACAGACAGACAGACAGACAGACAGTCAGACAGACAGACAGACAGACAGACAGTCAGACAGACAGACAGACAGACAGATAGATTTTACATTAATATAACTAGCAGAAACACTTCTCTCTCTCTCTGTCACTCTAAATCTCTCTATCTCTCTCTCTCTCTGTCACTCTAAATCTCTCTATCTCTCTCTCTCTCAGTCACTCTAACTCTCTCTCTTTCTCTCTCTCTGTCAATCTAACTATCTCTCTCTCTCATTCATGCTAACTATCTCTCTCTCTCTGTCAATCTAACTATCTCTCTCTCTCTCTTAGTCATGCTAACTATCTCTGTCTCTCTCAGTCACTCTAACTCTCTCTATTTCTCTCTCTCTCAGTCACTCTAACTATCTCTCTCTCTCTCTTAGTCATGCTAACTATCTCTCTCTCTCTCTCAGTCACTCTAACTATCTCTCTCTCTCTCAGTCACTCTAACTCTCTCTCTTTCTCTCTCTCTCAGTCACTCTAACTATCTCTCTCTCTCTCTTAGTCATGCTAACTATCTCTCTCTCTCTCTCAGTCACTCTAACTATCTCTCTCTCTCTCAGTCACTCTAACTCTCTCTCTTTCTCTCTCTCTCTGTCAATCTAACTATCTCTCTCTCTCTCATTCATGCTAACTATCTCTCTCTCTCTCTCTGTCAATCTAACTATCTCTCTCTCTCTCTCTCAGTCATGCTCACTATCTCTCTCTCTCTCAGTCAGTCACTCTAACTCTCTCTCTTTCTCTCTCTCTCAGTCACTCTAACTATCTCTCTCTCTCTCTCAGTCACTCTAACTAGCTCTCTCTCTCTCTCAGTCACTCTAACTCTCTCTCTATCTCTCTCTCTCTCTCTCTCTCTCTCTCTCTCTCTCTCTCATACTGTCATTGTTTTATTCCTCACTGTCATCTTTTGAACACACTTTTAATCTAACACCCCCACCAGCCCCAAATACACTTACACACACACACACACACACTTTTCTTGGGTCTCCTGGGAGCTCGATCTTGCGTTCTCTCTGTTTTGCGTTTTGTTAAAAGTTTTGTCTTTTTGTTGCAAGGAATCAAAAATATTCTCTCTTTTATCCCCAGCAGAGAGCTACAGAATTCAAATGAGCCGACAATATCTATGACACGCACAGACTTTTACTTGAAGACAGTACATGAGCAAAATGAAGAAACAACATAACATTCAATTTCAGTCTCTTAAAAAACACATTTCAGATGTATATGTTGCGTCTAACGTGCATTTTGCTTTTTAAATCTGGGTTTTATTGAAACGTTTTTGGAAGGATTGCCATATTCAATCTAACGTTGCACGTTTAAAGTTGAAAACGTAAAAATGTATAAAATATTATATACATTTATGTTTGCATATGTGTGCTTACATGCATTTGTTCATGAAATTGCATTTGCTTCTTTGTGTTATTGATTACAAATGTGTTTGATCAAAATGAAACATTGGATAAATATTTGCCATTCATTTGATGTTCAATGGTATTTTTTATTATCTTTGTGAGGTCTAAAATCTTAAAACAAACTGTGTTTCTTCTATTTATGTCAAATATTAAAATTTAAATCTGTTTATTAATTCAGATTCTCACTATTGAATATGTTTTACCTCTTACCTCAAGAAATAAATCATCATTACTTCATTAATTTTTTAAGCCATAATTTAATATTAATATAAGAATATTAAGAAGTATACTGGATGTTATGAAAAAGGGTTAATTATGAAGGCATTTTTGGGCTGTATGTGTTGAATTTAGGGGGATTTTTCTCATTTTTGTCCCATTTTCATGTTAATAATATGTTGAGTTTCAGACAAAATATGGCTATTTTGTTAATTTATTCGTTTACATATTTGAATTAGAGGACCGTATCTAATTATTGTATAACGTGTTTTATTGTGCATACTTTTACATATTTTATTGGATAATCTTAAAAGGTGGAACTATTAATAAATACATACTCTAATGTCATTTATATCCTTTTATACCTGTGGTTGGGGGAATTCAGGTAAAATGGGCCACTTTTTATAAACACATTTTTGAGTTGTTACAAGTATATATATATATATATATATATATATATATATATATATATATATATATATACAGTTGAAGACAAAATTATTAGCCCCCTATGAAATTTCAATTATTTTTCAAATATTTATGGAGCGGCTGTGGCTCAGTTGGTAGAGCGGGTTGGCCACTAATCACAGGGTTGGTGGTTAAAATCCTGGCCCACAAGACTCCACATGCCGAAGTGTCCTTGGGCAAGACACTGAACCCCAAGTTGCTCCCAATGGCAGGCTAGCTTACATACCTTACATAGCAGCTCTGCTGCCATTGGGGTGTGTTAGAGTGAGAGATGCAGTGTAAAGTGCTTTGAATACCATTAAGGCTTAAAAAGGTGCTATATAAGTGCAGACCATTTCTCAAGTGGTGTTTAACAGAGCAAGGGAATTTTAACAGTATTTCTTATGATATTTTTCCCCTGGAGAAACCTTATTTATTTCAATTTGCCTGGAATAAAATACTTATTTAAAAAAATTTAAAAACGGCTAAGGTCAATATTATTAGCCCCCTTAAGAAATGATCTGTTTGATTGGCTACGGAACCAACCACTGTTGTCCAATGACACGCCTAATTAACCTAATTAATCCCCCCAAGCCTTTAAGTTGCACTTCAAACTGAGGATTAGTATCTTGCAAAACAACTAGTGAAGTAATATAAAACTGTCATCATGGCAAAGACAAAAGAAATTTGTTTAGACTTGAGAAACAGGATTGTTAATGCTCACAAAGCAGAAGAAGGACATACACGTTTATCAAAGTGTCTTCAGGTGTCAAGAACTGCCGTGAGAAGTATTATCAAGAAGTTTGAAGAGACCCACACCGTGGAGAACAAGACTGGCAGAGGCAGGAAGCGAAAGATTTCAAAAACCTTGGAAGAGAGGTTTCTAAAGACCCAAGAACATCTGCCAAGACACTAGTCTTGGGATTGATGTCTCAACGAAGACAGTCACTAGAGACCTGCACAGGAATGGACTACGAGGTTGCAGACCAAGAAAAACTCCACTTCTGAAGAAGAGACACCTCCAAGCTAGACTGAAGTTTGCCAAGGACAACCTAGAGAAAAATTATGCGTACTGGAAACGTGTCCTTTGATCAGATGAGACAAAACTAGAGCTCTTTGGCCATAGAGATGTTGCTTATATTTGGAGAAATGAAGGGAGAGGTGTTCAACCCAAAGAACACGTTCCCACAGTGAAACATGGCGGTGGGAGTATAATGACGGGGACACTATACTGTAAAAAGGCACCGTCCTTCGGATGAGATGTTAAACCGAGGTCCTGACTCTCTGTGGTCATTAAAAATCCCAGTGTGTCCTGGCCAAATTCCCCCCATTGGCCCCTATCTATCATGGCCTCATATTAATCTCCATCCCTGAATTGGCTACATCACTCTACCATCTCCTCTCCACCAATAGCTGGTGTGTGGTGGGCGTTCTGGCGCACTATGGCTGCCGTCGCATCATCCATATGCTATGTAAAGCCTTGTGAGTGCCTAGAAAAGCGCTATATAAATGTAAGGAATTATTATTATTATAATGCTGGAGGGATATTTCAGTGCGTCTGGAACTGGGAATCTCATCAGGGTCTAAGGAAGACTACGAGGAGATTTTGAAAGACAACCTCAGGCAATCTGCAACAAAACTTGGTTTGGGTCGACATTTCGTCTTCCAGCATGATAACGACCCAAAGCATATCTCACTTCTGGTGAAGAACTACCTCCAAACGAGCAAAGTGAACGTCCTTGACTGGCCTCCACAAAGCCCAGACTTGAATCCCCAGTGGGCCACATTGAAGACTAGCGTCCATGCCAGGAGACCAACAAATCTGGAGGAGCTTGAGAGATTTGCTGAGGAGGAATGGGCTGCGACTCCTCAGGAGAAATGCCTAAAACTTGTTGAGAACTACAACAAACGACTAAAGGCTGTTATCAAGCAAAAGAGATACACTATTGACTATTAACATCGGATTAACATGTCTGTGAATAGTCTTTTGAGCTGTCAGTCAAGTGACCTCATCTTTAAATGAGCGGGAGAAATCGAGTGTCACCATGATGATAGAGTGTGAATGAAGAAGTCATGTTTATGATGTGGAACATGACAGAGGTGCGAATGGACACCTGGACTTTGAGTTGACCACTCAGTGTGTGTGTGACATACAGACTCAACCCATTATATAAAGAGCTCCCTTTAAAGGTCACTAGCAGACAAAGGGGCTGCAAGGGGTGTATGCTGCAATAGGACTGTGTTGTTTTCAGGGTTTTGACCATATCAGTAATATTGTAGCTTTATTAATTCATTTTAACCTGCAAACTATTTTTAGAATGTATATTTATCTACTTGAATGCTAAGATTAAAAGTTGATTAATTCACCTTTTTGTGTTACGTACTGAAATTTTTTCACCATTAGAATCTACCGTACATTATAAATATATTGCTTAATTAGGACTCGACCACATGGAGAGATTAAATGCAAATAATGTTTTTTTCTGCAGTTGTAGTGCAGATTGAGTTTATAATGAAAGGCGACTGTGGCAAGGAACACAAAACTATCCTTGGGAGAAACCAGACTCACTGTGGTGGCCAGGTCCCCCTCTGGCTAACATCATGAATATAATGACAATATTACTTATGTATAGTGCAAGTCATGGTTCAAAATGATTAAACTAAGTAAGTGTTAAGGGTCAGTGTTTAAACATAGATTTTGGTTGAACTGTAAGATTAATGACGGATGTCTTTGAAGTCCATCCTGCATTAACTGCAGAATTTCACACAGATGCAATTGTCCTTGTTAATTGGCTGATGAATGTTTTTTTTTGGCAATTTATTGATAGTCTATGTATTCCATTATAAGAGTGTAGTTCATCATAAGACTGAGGTGATGCAGGCAGAGATCAGTGAGGTGCATCGCAGTTCAACCGGCAGGTCATTTCGGTGTGGTCCATCCTAAATCCAATGTTCAGGCAATGGCATATGAAGTATCCCATGTCTTATGGTTGGAGTTGGCATCAGTTCATCCTCTGAAGTCCATCATAATAGACATATATGCATTTGGCAGATGCTTTTAACCAAAGTGTCTTACAGTGCACTTATTACAGGAACAATCCCAACGGAGCAACCTGGAGTTAAGTGTCTTGCTCAAGGACACAATGGTGGTGGCTGTGGGGATCAAACCAGCGACATTCGGATTACCAGTTATGTGCTTTAGTCCTCTACACCACCACCACTCCTATTAGTCATCATCACTCAGAGACGAACATCATCTCGAACAGTGTTAGGGAGACTATTCCATAGTTTAGGAGCCAAATTTAAAATGGATCTACCCCCTTTTGTGGATTCTGATATTCTTGGATCTATTAACAGGCCAGATTTTTAACGTGATGGAATATAGCATGGTAGAAGATCACTGAAATACTGTGGAGCTTGACCATTCA
>NC_068309.1:4643132-4653132 GCF_025860055.1 Xyrauchen texanus | reverse complement strand
TCATTCTATTTCTGCACGAGATATTGAGTGGGTTAAAGGCGTGACCTTTGACCTCACTCTCTCTGCTTGTTTTTCAGTGGACATATTTGTGTGCAACAGTCGATATGACATCATTGTAGAGGTCATAAGACAACATTTCTCTTGTAATAGTTTCTCTTTTAGTATATTTTTACTCCTTTTTGTCGGTGTTTGTGCATAGTGATTTGAACAAACCCCTAACTTTGGCGTGTAACTCGTCCCGCTGAGTCAGTCTTGAAAGCACCCTACAACCACTTGGGAACACCCCCAAAAAACGACTCAGAACGCCCTAGCGTTGTGTCGCTGACTTTTGCGCATTTTCTTCAGGATATTTTATAATCTTGTTTTATATGTGTCATTTAAAACCCTTTGATTGTTAAAACAGACATGACTAAACTCTGACCAGGGGTTACTGTAGATGCATCTTCACCCTTTACGGATCAGGTCGGATCAAACCATCCCGCTGCATTGCTGTGATCTCACTCATTGGGACAAACAGACCGCTCCATTGAACAAACGCTCCAGCTGAGATATTGACATGAACCGTAAACTCCCAGCATGGCCACACATACTAGCAGAAGGCTGCACTTATATGTAAATAGTGGTGTTGGCGTAGTGCGGTAAAGCACATAACTGGTAATCAGAAGGTTGCTGGTTCGATCCCCACAGCCACCACCATTGTGTCCTTGAGCAAGACACTTAACTCCAGGTTGTCCCTGTAATAAGTGCACTTTAAGTCACTTTGGATAAATGCATCTGCCAAATGCATAAATGTAAATGCATTTTGGGAATGGCCGTCAATGTACACATGCGTCAGATGGATGCTTTTGAACTATCCTTTTTATTAAGTTACATGCCACTCTATATTATGGATTTACAAATGTGGAGATGCTGTATGTTAAAGACTGAATTCTGATGAACTTATAAAATTCTCTTTTTCCCTGTCTGTTGTGAAGCGTATAAGTTTCTTTCAAAGGCAGCGGCATTTCAAAATGTTCTGTGAAAACTTATTACGAACATACACACATAGTAAAACATGCACACTAACAGTTGCAGACACACAATTCTCTCTCTCTCTGTTTCTCTTTAACGTTCATCTCTATCTTTCTCTCTCTTTCTCTTAACTGGCATTCACAGTGCGGCTCTTTGAACTAGTGCCGTTCAGGATGGCAGATTACCCATGAGACCTCAGTGATCAGCTTTGAAGCAGCTTTGACACCCGTCCACACACATACTCGCTCTCTCTTCCCGTCTCTGCGACCTAAGTCATTCAATTATTACAAAAAACCCAAAATACTCTTACAGCATAACAACTAACCACAATTCCATTATAGTACAGAACACGGCACACACAGTACTAGCTATAAAAGGTATGGGGTATTTATTGAAATTTGGATGTGTACAACACAGAGACACACAAAGTTCAACTAAAATGAAAATTCTTTCATCATTGACAGGCCGAAAAAGCCTATTCCATCCATCTTCATCCGCTTATCCGAAGTCGGGTCGCGGGGGCAGCTGCTCCAGCAGGGGGTCCCAAACTTCCCTATCCCGAGCCACATTAACCAGCTCTGACTGGGGGCGTTCCCAGGCCAGTGTGGAGATGTAATCTCTCCACCTCCCTAGGGGGGCGGCCAGGGGGCTTCCTTACCAGATGCCCAAACCACCTCAACTGACTCCTTTCGACGCAAAGGAGCAGCGGCTCTACTCCGAGCTCCTCACGGATGACTGAGCTCCTCACCCTATCTCTAAGGGAGAAGCCCGCCACCCTCATGACCCAGCCTTCATGACCATAGGTGAGGGTAGGAACAAAAATTGATCGAGAGCTTTGCCTTCTGGCTCAGCTCTCTTTTCGTGACAACGGTGCGATAGAGCGAGTGCAATACCGCCCCCGCTGCCCCGATTCAACGCCCAACCTCCCGCTCCATTGTCCCCTCACTCGTGAACAAGACCCCGAGGTACTTAAACTCCTTCACTTGGGGCAGTACCTCCTTCCCTACCTGGAGTACGCAGTCCATCAGTTTCCTCCTGCGTCATTATTCACTGAACGTTATTTGTGATCCCCCCGGAGCAACCTGGAGTTAAGCGCCTTGCTCAAGGACACAATGGAGGTGGCTGTGGGGATTGAACCAGCAACCTTCTGATTACCAGTTATGTGCTTTAACCGACTATGCCACCACCACTCCATATTCAAATATCTTTGGCATGCAAAGATGACACAAGTTTTTTATGGCAATGACACCAAATGCCATTGGTTCTCATGTGTCTCCTAACTAAATTTTAATATGGGTCAATGACGTGACGCTAATTGTTCTCCGGATTTATTCAGTTATTCAAAAATACATAAAAAATGCAATTCACACAAAGTAATGACTTGAATGCACCTTTACTGTGATGAACATAAACAGAAGTACAAAAGAGATTGTAAAGCTACTAAGGAGGGTAAGATTTTCACTGACTAAGTGTTTAAATTTTAGTATGTTCCTCACCCAGAGCTATAGTATGGGTGTATAGTATAGTATGGCTTTAGAAGACTGGGAATATAACGCACGATTCGTTAGAAACACTTTTAATGCGCTTCTATTGTCTTTTTTGGAGCTCAATAGTGTCAGTCACCATTCACTTTTATTGTATGGAAAAAAACATTCTGCCGAAAAATCTCCTTTTGTGTTCCAACTATGATCCAGAGAGTAACCACAATTGAGGGTAACCTGAGACAACTTAACCAATGGATTCCGTTTATCTGGTCAATACTATTTGAGATGGAATTATGATGTCACAAACAGTCATTTATAATCATTTACACAGTATGAAGAGCAGAAAGGACAGCTGTGAATGAGTGTGTGTGTGTGTGTGTGTGTCTTTAAGGTCAATAAAGAGCCTGTGACCTTACAAGAGCTTTTTGCACATTCTCAAATAGAAATCTCTAGAAATCAATGGAAAATCCCCAACATGAAAGAAAAACAAAGTGTGCGCGTGTGTGTGTGTGTGTGTGTGTGTAAAGTTTAACCCCTTAGTCAGAGTCACACATGCATCCGTATGACATTGTGATGTCACATGTCTGCTGTGCTGTTTAATGCGTAAGTAGAATTATATTAAAGATGTAACATGTCCTGGTAAATGCCACTAACATTTGCTCATTTTACCGCCACTTCAGTGAGAAAACATCCGGAAATATGTTATTTTCAGCCTGGTCGCAAGTGCAACGCTCTATCAGTTGAGCTACTGCGCAGTTTAGTTGCATTTGAGCAAGCTTATGAATGTAGTTGGTTGTGCAATGTCGTGATTTGTGTGAAAGTGAATAAAAGTAATTGTTGTTGTAACACCTATAGTGTCCTATAGTGTCACCAGTAAGCTGTTGTGATGCGTACAAGACATCATAGAGGGACGAGTCGTATATGCAAAAAACATATATTGCTGTCGATTGAGCCTAACTCGTACTGAACCCGGAAAATACCTTTAAAAGTAGGTTTTTAGTATTTAAAAGTCACTTTGCCCACACACACTGCCTGTCTATGGTCAAAATGGAACCCTAGTGTACTACTTACTGCATACTATGCAGTACACAAAGTACACACTGTCAAAAGTGTCAAGAGCCTAAAGAGAACCACCCTAGCATACTACTATATTACTCTTACTATCTCTGCCATGTCCATCGACTGTAGAAATAGTAAAAGTAGTATGCTAACCCAAACATAGCTCAGCTTGTTTCTGTAATGGGAGCCAGCTTGTAGATAGCTGTGCAATGTGTATAAACCTCACGACTGATGCTAGAGGTTGTAGCCTTTAGCCTCCTTGTTAGCGCACCCGCCTCCCAGAGGATATACTATTCAAAAATACACTCTAAGTTTTATACCATCCAGGCACCTTTGGGATACTATATTTAAATGTTCTCTGTTTTGTGATGCACTAATTCTAATCTTTCACATCATTTAGGACTGATAAGTGGCAAGTAAGGCCGGAGGCTGGGATGCAAGAAGAGACAGACAGAGAAATCCAGAGAAAGAGAATCAAAGAGTTAATCTGTGAAAAACACAACGGAGAGTTAATTAAAGGCTGGTGATCCAGAATGTGATGCCTCATTAAATACATTGCAGCCTTGACCTTGTTAAACACACACACACACACACACACACACACACACACACACACACACATACACATACACACACACCATCTAACGGCTTTAGGGCTCATTTGTACCTCCACTAACCCAGAGAGAGCGTGTGTGTGTGTTTGTGAAAGACAATGTAAGATGTTTTAATTTGTCAGCGTGTGGCATCTGTCAATGTGCCAAAATCTGCCTTTGATTAATCAATGCTACAGTATCAATGATAGGGATGAGTTTACTGTGGTTCAGATCAAACACACATGTACGTGTCAGCTTTATAGATCTGAGTCAGAGACTCACACACTTACAGAGAGAGAGAGAGAGAGAGAGAGAGAGAGAGAGAGAGATCTCAACAAACTAAAGGAAGCAATTGATCAATATTAATTCCCAAATTCCTAACATGTCCACCAAACAAAGCAGGTGAAGATATTTGGTTGTTTCGTTGATTTTAAAAAGGCTATTGATTCGGTTTGGGATAACAGACTCTTCCTAAAATTGATTCAGAGTGGAATAGGTTTATGCGTTAATCAAGGACATGTATAGAGACAACAAATGCTGCATTGAAATAAACAACATAAGTGAATATTTCAGCCAAAATAAGGGAGTTCGTCAAGGCTACAGCCTAATATTTGCATAAATGGATTTGGCTAAAATGCTTCAAATCTAGATCTGACCATTTCGGCCTCTAAGACTGAACGGACCAGGCATGGACGGACATATTATAGCACAAGAAAGCCACTATTTAAATTGAACCTCCCTATTCAATAGTGGCTGAAAAATATATTACGAGACCTGGGACAAAAGTCCAGTTGAAATCTTCCACTTTGAATTTTGTGAAAATATCCTGTTAGTTCAAAGAATTGCTTGGGGCGGCTGTGGCTCAGGTGGTAGAGCGGGTCGCCACTAATCGCAGGGTTGGCACACACGACTCCACATGCCGAAGTGTCCTTGGGCAAGACACTGAATCCCAAGTTGCTCCCAATGGCAGGCTAGCGCCTTGCATGGCAGCTCTGCCGTCATTGGTGTGTGTGTGTGTGTTCAATTTTCAATTACAAAAATATTTATGATGGTACCCACACAATAGTTTCCCCCAAAATACCAGTTTTACTACAATAAACGGTGGTGGCCTGGTATTATTAGTCCCAGTGTCATCAAAAACATAAATAATGTGAGAAAGGTTAAGATTCCATATTAACCACCCACAAGGCACCAAGAAGCACTAGAAAAAATATTTATTTCTCTATCACAATCCAATACACAGGTCTGAAATGTAGGTGGCGCTCTAACGCATTTTAGCTCTCAAATATGTGCTTGTCCATAGACATTCAGGCTAATTTTTAGTTCAAGCCACACCCTTGTTGTTTCATTGAATATCTCGGCCTCTGAGTGGACTAGAAGCTCATTCCTGGAGTCATTAGAAAGCTTTGCGAAGGTGCATAATATTGTATAATCATATTATCCTTGAAAACATATTTTCTGATGATTGTTTTGCATGCTTTTCCTTTTGGATGGCATATTTTGTTCTAGACATTTAAGATATAACATTGAATTATTCACACAAGCAAGCTCACAGAAAAGTAAAATATGGCTCATTTTTTAGAAAACTTCCTAAGGTAAAAGTGTATATGAAGTATTTGTCTATTTGGGGGTTATAGCAGCAGTTATCGGAGCATAAAAGAGACATTTGTATTTAATTACTTACAGAAATCATATTTCACTTTGTGATTCTTTTGAAAATATATTGAACTGTGGTATTAGTGCAACAAAATAATCTGTACAGTCACATTTCTGAGAGTAAAAGCTTTCATTTGATATATGACTTGTCCATTTAGGTGCTATGTGAAGGACTTTTATTCTCATAGAAATATTTCTACCCCATTACCTCTAGAGGGCGCTAATTTTCAACTCTCTATTCAAAGCTTTACAATGCTGCCTTATAGGATTGACGTATGTATATGGAGACTTTAATGTTTTAAGTGTAAACTTTTATCACAATATAGCACCCCCTTTTGGACCCACCGGCTGGTCCATAAAGCGTTAGTGTGTGACTGGAGAGTTAGATTGGGAGATAAGGACTGGAACGGTAAGGATTGTCACTTGTTTATAATGAGTCTAACCCCTGTTTCTTGTTCTTGTTCTAAAAGGAAGACAGAGAGAGACTGACACGCTTGTCCTTTGTGCGTGTGTATGTTGGAGTGCCCAAAAGACACGTTAGTGTGTGTGTGTGTGTGTGTGTTGCGGAAAGCTCTATTTACCTTGCCCCTGGAAGGCTGTTCTTTTGTTTGAGTGTAAAATAAATTAAATGTTGACTGTACACCCGGTTCCTGCTTTCTCCTTATTACGAACTGTTACATTGTTACACTGTTACACTGGTGCTGAAACCCAGGACATTGGAGAAAGTGCCATTATGGAAGCCTCACCACTTAGCTCCATTCCCTCACGCTTGGCGAGGCCAGCCACCCGTTTGTGTAAGCCCAGCTGCTCCGCGATGCCTTTCGGAGATGGGTGGGAAGCCCGACGCCGAGGCGATGGTTAATTTGATGGTTCTGGAGCAGTTCACTGCACGCCTGCCAAGGAAAACTGCAGAATGGGTCCAGTGCCATCGCCCGGTGTTGGTGGAGGAGGCAGACCAGTTGGCTGAGGACCACATGGCGACCTATCCATTGGCCGGCGAGCCCGTATCATCATCACTATATCTCTCACTCTCACCCCTGCCCCTTCCCCTTGTCCTTTTCCCCCTCCCCAGAAATGGTGAATTTTCTATCCTACTTCGTGGACTGCACCACTCATTGGTCTCTCTGTCTTCTCCGAGGTCTGGCTTCCTTTCAAACTCTCCCACACCCTCACTAGAACAATAAACAGGTGTTAGACTCATTATAAACAGGTGACAATCCTTACCGTTCCCCAATCTTTCTCTCCATTCACACACTAAAGCTCGAACACACACCCTGCCACCACATATTGGACAAAACTGCTGCTTTGCACTAGAATGTGTGGTGAAGTAAATATAGCGGAAAAAATACTTTCTACATTGGATAAGTTAGTTCATGTGTGAATGTAAAAATATTACATTTAGCATTATTACTTACTGTAACTTAAACATGTGGAATTTACATTTTTAGCCTATGAGTAATTAACATTTATGATTGTTTGGTCTTTACAATTATCATTCCTAAAGTAGATCAACCTAGTAATATTTATTTGCTGATTTGAGTAAATATCCCAATTAAATAAAATAAGTAGCCTAAATTAACTTTCAAAGCTGGTGTTCCTTGCATGCACCAGGTTTAAATCATTTATTAGCTTGCATGGTCTCAATATTTGCAAGTTTTATTTACAGTGTCTCCCAAACTTCACAGCATGCACTAATCTTCCACACGATGAACAAAGCGTTTGAAAAATAGCAAAATAGCGCCCTCAACAGACAACTGTTATGAACAACATGGCTTAAAAATGGCATTATGCCTCAATAATTGAGAAGTGTATAGCTGCAGGTGTAGCTCTAAAAAGGGGGCGTGAGCTTCAAATCGCCATTAAAGTTATAGGGAGACTTTAACCTTACCCTTTCCATAACATTAACCGTGAGTGGAAGTGACACCCATTTTGGAGTTGGCGCAACCCCTTTTGGAGTAACCCTGCCCTATTTTGGTGATTCCACCCTCATTTGGAGATCTCCAGTCTGCAGCTATCCCTACTTGCAATAAATTGCTGTAACTACAATACTTTGAGAATGCGAAAAATTATTGACAGGTCGAAAGCGCCATCGGTGAGATATCGCAAGACATTTGTTTCAAAAAAGGGTTTCACTGAGGCGCTTACAATGGAGGAGAATGGGGCCAATCTGTAAATGTTAAAGTACTTATAATCTGCAGAATGGACAAAGCAGAAGAGGAGAAAATGACTCTATTAAACGAGTGAAACACAAACAAATGAATCTGACATGAGTGGGCTGAACTGTAAGTGAGTGTCTGTGTGGACATAAAGAGCAGATTGTGTCATGATAACATTGCCCCAGTGAGTCATCAGGAAATAGATCTGACTTGATGTCATGACAATGACAAACAATCCCTGATAAAACTGTGTCCAAACACACACACGCACACACACACACACACACACACACACACACAAACACGCACACACACGCACGCACACACATGCACACACTCACACACACACACACACATGCATACACACACATACGCACATACACACACACACGCAGTGGCGGCTCAGCGGTTAAGGCTCTGGGTGACTGACCAGATGGTCAGGGGTTCAAGCCAAGACACCACTGTTGGGCCCTTGAGCAAGGCCCTTGAACCTATCTGCTCCAGGGGCGCCGTATCATGGCTGATCCTGCACTCTGACCCCAGCTTAGCTGGGATATGTGAAAAATAAATAATTTCACCATGTATGTGCAGAAATGTATGTATAATGTGTGACAATTGATCAATTTATTATTATACACGCACACACACACACACGCATACACACACATATGCACACACACACACACACACGCACACACACAAGCACGCACACACCCACACGCACAACACACACGCACACACACACACACACGCACACACTTTCTCACACACTCACACACACACACACACTCGCACATGCACACACAAACACACACACACACACACACTCACACACACATGCACACAAACACACACACGCACGAGCGGACACACACACACACACACACTCACATACACTCACTCACTCACACACACTCACACACACACACACACACACACACACTCACACACACACACACACACACACACACACGTACACACACACATTTCAAATTTTCTTATGTGAAACAGCATGCAGTATGCAAGAATAAACATTTCATTGTCGTCTTATGCACAGGCATTGTTCATGCCCAGAAGGGTTTTCAAGCAGGGGGGGGGATCACCAAACTAGTCAAGGGCCCCTGGGCACTGGCCCCATTGGCCCGGTCGGTAATCCGTCCCTGCATATGCCCTCACTACATTTCTAGACTATGTTTAATTCACAGTCCAGTTATCAGCTTGTAAATCAATACGATACTTTGCACTTTAGTCCAACTTTGCGAAAAACTTTTGTCAGTCCGATTAAACAAAAGAAGAAAAGTCAACATGAAACAGCTTTCATTTTAGTTCTGCGGTTAGAGGGGAGGGGCTAAACAATAAGAGTGCTTGATGACATCAGCCAAAAGTCGTTTCAGAGGCGGAGCAAGTGAAAGATTACAAAGATCAACATTGTTTTCTTTGGAATAACCATGAATTGTTCAAAGTAATTCCTGGATTATAAATAGGATACATTTTGATTTAATATCAACTTTCTGATGTTACCTCAGATTTCATTCAACACATGGAAATGGAAGGTCAAGTCGAGCACATTGCATTGAAGGAAATACAGTAATATTCAACAAAGTGTGCATTTTGGTAAACATAGTATTCCATATGCATGTGCAGAGTATACTGCATACTTTACACTTATAGTATGTAGTTTGCCATTCTGAACAAACCCCATGTGTCCACTCTCTCTCTGATCACATGACGCCGCCGCTGCATCGGGGTCACATTAATCCAGCGGTGCATAATCTCAGTCCTAATCCACATCTCTCACAGATTACACATGAACACATACAGACTTATATAAGAGAGTGAAAGAGAACAGTGAATGTGGACAAATATGAGATGAAAACATAGCAGAACGGTTTAGAGACCGGTGGACATCGCTTCACTGTCGGCAGGGAGAGTTTAATGGGGTCGAACAGATGTGATGTTAATGTGACGTGTGTCTTGTCAGAATGACGTCTTTGTCATGTTTTAAATCGCTGTAAACAAGACGCTTCAGGCCTCAAATGAC
>NC_068309.1:4573132-4638132 GCF_025860055.1 Xyrauchen texanus | reverse complement strand
AATTGCTATCAGGACCGTTCAAACTAAGATTAATCAGAAAATCGATATTTTTACCCAGTCCTTCAAAAAATGCATTCTCTTGTTACTATGTCTGTAACACAACTCAGTACTTAAGAGGGAGAGTTATCTTCAAATGTCTGTGATGTTAAACTAGATTATTGAGGTAGCTAGCTATAAACATGTCGACTCTTTAGCCAACTTCAACCTGCTCAGCTAGATTGACTGTAAAAGAAGACAGTTGCAACCCACGTGCGTGCGTCACTTTATGAATTGCAGAATGCACCAATGCATGAAATCAACCTTGCGTTGCTAGAGTTGTTTGCATTTACACACTTGCATAGAGTAGGCCTAATATGTTTTGGGCTGAAATGAATGCGCCCCTTGCATCGATTGATAGACAAAACTGGATAAAATGTATCAAGTTTCGGACAAATCGCAATCTTCATGTGAACGTTCCTGATAATCGATTCTTAAAATCGCAAGAAGCCAGGGGTGCTCATCACGTCGATCCCGATCGATCAGTCGATCGCAAGATAAGCACTAGTTGATCTCCTCAACAGGCCAAAAGGAAAAGAGAGACTTAAAGATCACTTTTTGGGGGTCTGGGTTGCTTAGCGAGTATTGACTTTGACTGCCACCCCTAGAGTCGTGAGTTCGAATCCAGGGTGTGCTGAGTGACTCCAGCCAGGTCTCCTAAGCAACCAAATTGACCTCCTTGTGGTCCCTATAATGTAGTTCTTGCTCTCGGTGGGGTGTCTGGTGAGTTGTGCATAGATGCCGTGGAGAATAGCGTGAAGCCTCCACACGCATTATGTCTCTGCGGTAATGTGCTCAATAAGACACGTGATAAGATGCGCAGATTGACGGTCTCAGACACGGAGGCAACTGAGATTCATCCTTCGCCACCCACATTGAGGCGAGTCACTACGCTACCACGAGGACTTAGAGCGCATTGGGAATTGGGCATTCCAAATTGGGAAGAAATTGTGATGAGGAGGAGGACGGGGTCGAGACGGGCCGTGAGTGTGCATGGCCGGCCCCTAATCAGGCTAATCAGCCGAGGAGAGGGATAAGGCCAAGCCAGATGTGGCAGTTCTAGAGAGAGAGAGCCACATGCAGCTGCCATGTGTGTTTAAGTTTTCTTTAGAATATTACTTTGATGCTTCGTCCGGTTTAACAAAACATTTTGGCCCAATTGGGGCCTCACAGACCTCATTCGCTACCAGCGTGCTGTTTGACTGACAGGCGGCTCAGCACTCGCGGTGTTGCGGTAATGTGGATCTGCACCTCAACGGAAAAATAAACTTCCAAACTCAGTGAAAATGTTCATCTTGTGGAGGTATTATTGTAAACACAGTCTTTTATGTCTAATGTGTATGTTAACAGTGGAGGGGAAAAAAATCAGATTTTTACTTGAAATTGGTATTGAGAATCATCAAATTGCTTTCAGACAGTATGTCTGCAAAATGGACATTATAACTGAAATATACCCAAATTAATCAGCATCGTTTAAATAGAGAATCAGATATTTAACCATTCATGTGTACATACTGTAAGTGTAAGAATAATGCTGACGGTGTACTGTGCATCACAATCAGTGACACTGACAACATAATCATCATCTGAATTAATCACTCACTCTCAAACACACTCACATTCATCGGGCAGGTGAGTGCATAACACTCTTGTTTGTTCTGGTTCATGTCACATACGTCCTTTCTGTTCCCAATGGACTTAAATACCACACACACACACTTTCTGAGTGCTCTTTGCTAGAGGAACAATCCATCACTCTCAGGTGTGATCGAGTTCAGAACTCTTGGTCTTACAATCTTTATACACATGGGGCTTTATTTTCGTGAGTGTGCAACGACCGTGCACTACGTCTTATCCAAATCCTGAGAGTGCTAATTCTAAGTGCAATTTAGAGCCAGCACAAAGTGCAAGTGGGCATTAGTGGGAGTCCAGATCCTGATCGCAAGTATTGGATTGGAGCCGATATGGGGATTTTTAAACTGATCTGGGATCGGCAGTCAGCCCGATCACTTTCCTCTGATCATTTACGTCAGCCGGATTTGGATTGGTAATCTGGCATACCGGGAATTTTCCCGGTGGAATGATGCACTTTGGGGCCAAACAGGGGCGAAACGGGCCGAATGGGCCGCGAAAAGCTGAAATGAGCCGCCACGTTATTTTTGGGGGACAGCAGGGCACCCCTCCACCCCTGGCAGCGGCTCCATCGCTCCAGGCAGTCGGGGAGTCCAGTCCCCACTTGCCTCGTGGACGCCGGCCTTTCCTTGCGTCCGGGCGGTCGGGCTACTCCGTCCCACGGCGGATGGCAGCGGCGCTCCCCTGGGTGGACGGCAGTGTCGAGGACTCCGCAACGGGCATCCCTCCTCCTTCCTAGGTTTCGGCACCAACGTAGGTATAAAGTAGGTATAAAGTAGGTATAAGGGAAAGGAGGAGGCGAGAACCGGCTTGGAAATTTAAGTTACAGTTTAATGATAAACTGAATGAAAAACACACAAACATAAACACAGAGCAGCTGCATGTCATTCTCTCTCTCTAACCGCCGTCACCGGCCGCCTTTATCCCTCGCGCGCCCCCATCAGGCTGATTAGGGACCGGTCGTGCATTGCTCCAGCCCGGCCCCGCCCTCCTCCACTCTACAAGATGTTTAGCAGAATGTCAGGGACTAACATTCACTTTTATTACATATTCCTTTTTTTCAATATTAGCAGTAATAACCGAATTGGCTGTTTGATTCTTTGGCTATATACTTCTGTTAAAGCAATCATCTTCGTTTTAAAAAAAGGTGTTTAATGGCTGAATTTCTGGTGAAGAACTACACTACCCATGATCCTTAATATATTTATATTTATGCATTTGGCAGACACTTTTTATCCAAAAGCGACTTACAGAGCCCTTATTACAGGGACAATCCCCCCGGAGCAACCTGGAGTTAAGTGCCTTGCTCAAGGACACAATGGTGGTGGCTGTGGGGGTCGAACCTACAACCTTCTGATTACCAGATTACCAGTTATGTTACACAAAATGACAATTAAATGAAATTTTTGGCCTTTCAAAAATATTCAGTGACCAATATATCCACCCTTCTTTTCAATAACTGCCATGAGCCGTCCCATCCATGGAGTCTGTCAGTTTCTTGATCTGTTCACGATCAACTTTCGCTGAAACAGCAACCACAGCCTCCCAAATGCTGTTCAATGAGGTGTATTGTCTTCCCTCACTGTAGATCTCACATTTGAGAACAGCCCACTAGTTCTCAGTAGGATTTAAGTCAGGTGAGGAAGGGAGCCAAGTCATTATTTGGGCATCTTTGAGGCCCTTGCTGGCTAGCGAAGCAGTGGAGTACTTGGATGGATGAGATGGAGGATTGTCCTATATTAAGATTATGGCCTTCTTGAATGCTGAAGACTTCCTGTCCCACTGCATGAAAAAAGTACTTTCCAGAAACTGGTAGTAGGTTTGAGAGTTGCATTTCAATCCATCTTCAACTCGAAAAGGTCCAACGACCTCATCTTTAATGATAGCAGCCCATACCAGTACCCCTCCTCCACCTTGATGGCACCTGACTCGAAGTGCTGCCCTGTGTCCATTAGTGATCCAGCCACAGTCCCATCCCTCTGGTCCATCAAGAGTCACTCTCATTTCATCTGTCCATAAAGCCTTCAGGTATTTCTTTGCCCAATCTTGACGCTTCAACTTGTGAATATATTCAGTTATGGTCGTGTTTCAGCCTCCTTGACCTTGTCCATGTCTTTGAGCACTTGCCACCTTGTACTTCTGGAAACTCCAGGTAGGTTGCAGTTCTGGAATATGGTGGCACTGGAGGATAATGGGTTCCTGGTGGCTTCACGTTTTCTTCTCCATGCATTTTTTGCCCCCCCAGTCGCAACAAAACATTTGATTGTCCGGTGGTCACGCTTCAATAGTTTAGCTATTTCAAGAGTGTTGCTTCCATCTGAAAGGCATTTTACAATATTTGACTTTTTAGTGTCAGTTAAATCTCTTTTTTGGCCCATTTGCCTGAGGAAATGAAGCTGCCTAATAATTATGCACACCTTGATATGAGGTGATAGTCACTTTCGCCAAACCCTCCCTCATTACACAAGTACATAACACCTGAAAATGATTGAATCCAATAAGCATTCAAGGCAATAGTCACTTGCCTAATAATTGTGCAAGCAGTGTATTTGTATATTCCTGAATATTTTGCAATAAAATACAAATATATTGATTCTATACATAATATTAACAAGCTCAGATCAATAGTTCTATATATTTCTATCTTTGGCAGGGTGGAGGGCGGGGCTGGGTCGGGATTCCACACACCCGGCCCCTAATCAGGCTAAATAGCCCTCGAGAGGAATAAAGGCCGTCCAAAGATGGCAGTGCGACAGAGAGAAAGATTTACGGACAGCTGTCCGACACCTGTGTGTGTTTGTCTTTTTGGTTTATAAATAAAAGATTATTTATATTGTCAAGCCTGTTCTCGCCTCCTCCTTTCCATTAATCCCTTTACACTGGTGACGAAACCCGGAAAGGAGAAGGGATGCGGCGTAGTGGAGTTCTCGCTACTACCATCCACCCCAAAGGAGCAGCCGCAGACATTCATCGGGGGACGGAGGAGCCTGGAAGTGGAGGAACGGCCGCCGACCGCAAGGGGAGGATGGGCTCCCAACCAACCACCTGGAGCGGTTACCGCTGACAGGGGCGGGGGAGACCCCTACCGTCCACCAAAAACGCGGTGGGCAGTCCGTCCGCCAGGGGAGGTGTGGCTGTTGTGCATTAGATGGTGGAGGATTGGCCGAGGACCAAGTTACGGCATATCGGAGAACCAGTGAGTAAGTGTTTTTGTTCTCTCTCTCTCTCCTCTTTCTCTCCCACTCCTGCTCCGTGTTGGCCTTTCCCTCTCTTTTTAAAAATGTTTTGTTAATTTGGCATGATCGCTGGCAGACGGGTCTGAAGGCACACCCCTCCCCAGGGAAAGGGGGGTGTATGTCATGCCAGGGGCTCCCAAGCCTGGGAGAATGAGGGAGGAATGTGGCAGGATGGAGGGTGGGGCCGAGTCATGAGTCTGCATATAAAAGGCTGATAAAGGCCGACCGAAGCCAGTAGTGCGACATAGAGAGAGATTTACGGACAGCTGTCCGACACCTGTGTGTGTTTGTCTTTTTGGTTAAGTTTATAATTAAAATATTATTTTTATTGTCAAGCCGGTTCTCGCCTCCTCCTTTCCGTCAATCCCTTTACACCATCGTTTTTATTTTGATTGCGTCATTTGCAATGCTTCATGGGATTGTAGCACATTCAGAACCAAGACGACTGAAAAGGTGGGAGGGCACTGTTGCGCTCTATTGGGTTCAATTTAATTGTACAGAATTCACACTGTGTCATGTTGACTTTTAAAAAATATTTTTGAGCTGAAAGACAATCTACGCTTTTGTACCTGTGAGCGTTTTGTGTGGGTTGGGTTTCTCTGTGAAAAGAGAGCAACAAACATCTGGCTGACTGATTGAAAGAGCCCTGTGGACTGCTTTCACCACTAATGAGCGTTTACTGCCTGGAAAACAAACTCTGATGTGGATACACTGCAAAGACACACACACACACACGTATGTACTGTACAAGTATACACACACTATAAAGCTCATTGCTTTACTGCTAGTGTTTAAATTAATATCTGCTGTTGCTGTCTTACAGTAGACAGATTATTGAAAGCACACACACTTTAACAGTGTTTCTTTACACCCACAAGAAAAAGGAAATAATGCAAAAAAAGTTGTGACAGTGTTTGTAAATGATGAATGTCTCTTAGTAGTTTGCGCTTCGTGCATATGTGGTGTTAAGACTGGTTACAGATCAAATAAAGTGTGAAAGAACAAGAGAAAAAGAGAAAGAATGTCACTAACGTTTAAATCCCCAGTATGTTTTGATGCAGTGCCACAATGACACTTATCAACACCTGCCGATAGCTAAAATCACTCAAGTGTGTTTTCAAGTCTCAATGTGAGATGTTTATTTATATGAAAATAAGTCAAATAAAAATACATTTATGATGAGTAATTAGCAGTGTTGGGTAAAATACTCAATTATTATTATTAATACTTATTATTATTATTATTACTAGTATTACTACTACTACTATTTTTGTTATTCTTATTCTTATTATTATTACTAGTATTGCTACTACTACTATTTTTGTTATTATTATTATTACTAGTATTACTACTACTACTACTATTATTATTGTTATTATTATTATTATTACTAGTATTACTACTACTACTATTATTATTGTTATTATTAAAATTATTACTAGTATTACTACTATTATTTTGTTATTATTATTATTATTACTACTACTAATATTTATTATTATTATTATTACTATAGTATTACTATTACTACTATTATTGTTATTATTATTATTACTAGTATTACTACTACTACTATTTATTATTATTAAAATTATTACTAGTGTTACTACTATTATTTTTGTTATTATTATTATTATTACTAGTATTACTACTACTACTATTTATTATTATTATTATTATTACTAGTATTACTACTACTACTAATATTGTTATTATTATTATTATTATTACTAGTATTGCTACTACTACTATTTATTATTATTATTATTACTAGTGTTACTACTATTATTTTTGTTATTATTATTATTATTACTAGTATTACTACTACTACTATTTATTATTATTATTATTATTACTAGTATTACTACTACTACTAATATTGTTATTATTATTATTATTACTAGTATTGCTACTACTACTATTATTATTGTAATTATTAAAATTATTACTAGTATTAGTACTATTATTTTTGTTATTATTATTATTACTATTATTATTACTACTACTACTATTATTGTTATTATTATTATTATTATTACTAGTATTACTACTACAACTATTATTATTGTAATTATTAAAATTATTACTAGTATTAGTACTATTATTTTTGTTATTATTATTATTACTATTATTACTACTACTAATATTTATTATTATTATTATTATTATTATTATTATTATTATTACTAGTATTACTACTACAACTATTATTATTGTAATTATTAAAATTATTACTAGTATTAGTACTATTATTTTTGTTATTATTATTATTACTATTATTATTACTACTACTACTATTATTGTTATTATTATTATTATTATTACTAGTATTACTACTACTCCATCCATCCATCCATCTTCAACCGCTTATCTGAAGTCGGGTCGCGGGGGCAGCTGCTCCAGCAGGGGGCCCCAAACTTCCCTATCCCGAGCCACATTAACCAACTCTGACTGGGGGACCCCGAGGCGTTCCCAGGCCAGTGTGGAGATGTAATCTCCACCTAGTCCTGGGTCTTCCCCGAGGCCTCCTCCCAGCTGGACGTGCCTGAAACACCTCCCTAGGGAGGCGGCCAGGGGGCATCCTTACCAGATGCCCAAACCACCTCAACTGACTCCTTTCAACGCAAAGGAGCAGCGGCTCTACTCCGAGCTCCTCACGGATGACTGAGCTCCTCACCCTATCTCTAAGGGAGAAGCCCGCCACCCTTCTGAGGAAGCCCATTTCGGCCGCTTGTACTCGCGACCTAGTTCTTTCGGGTCATGACCCAACCTTCATGACCATAGGTGAGGGTAGGAACAAAAATTGACCGGGAGATCGAGAGCTTTGCCTTTCGGCTCAGCTCTCTTTCGTGACAACGGTGCGATAGAGCGAGTGCAATACCGCCCCGCTGCCTCGATTCTCCGGCCAACCTCCCGCTCCATTGTCCCTCACTCGTGAACAAGACCCCCAGGTACTTGAACTCCTTCATTTGGAGCAAAACCTCATTCCCTACCTGGAGTACGCACTCCATCGGTTTCCTGCTGAGAACCATGGCCTCAGATTTAGAGGTGCTAATCCTCATCCCAGCTGCTTCACACTCGACTGCCAGCTGATCCAGTGAGAGCTGAAGGTCACGGACCGATGATGACATGAAGACAACATCATCTGCAAAAAGCAGCGATGAGATCCCCAGCCCACCGAACCGCACACCTTCCCCACCCCGACTACGCCTCGATATCCTGTCCATGAATATCACAAACAGGATTGGTGACAAAGCACAGCCTTGGCGGAGACCAACCCCCACATGGAATGAACTCGACTTCGTGCCGAGGACCCGGACACAGCTCTCGCTTTGGACGTACAGGGATTGGATCACCCTAAGAAGGGATCCCCCCCACCCCGTACTCCCACAGCACCTCCCACAGTCTCTCCCGGGGGACCCGGTCATACGCCTTCTCCAGATCCACAAAACACATGTAGACCTGATGGGCATACTCCCAGGCCCCCTCCAGGATCCTTGAGAGTGTAAAGATCTGGTCCGTCGATCCACGGCCAGGACGAAAACCGCATTGTTCCTCTTCAATCCGAGGTTCGACAATCGGCCGAACCCTCCTCTCCAGCACCTTGGAGTAAACTTTACCAGGGAGGCTGAGAAGTGTGATACCCCTGTAGTTGGCACACACTCTCTGATCCCCTTTTTGAAGAGGGGAACCACCACCCCATTCTGCCACTCCTTAGGCACTGTCCCAGATTTCCACGCAATGTTGAAGAGGCGTGTCATCCATGACACCCCCTCCACATCCAAAGCTTTCAGCATTTCTGGTCGGATCTCATCAATCCCCGGGGCTTTGCCACTGTGGAGTTGTTTGACTACCTCAGTGACCTCCCCCAGGGAAATAGAATCTGATCCCCCATCATCCTCCGGCTCTGCCTCTACCATAGTGGGCATGTTGGGATTTAGGAGTTCTTCAAAGTGTTCCTTCCACCGCCCAATAACCTCCTCGGTTGAGGTCAACAGCGTCCCATCTTTGCTGTATACAGCTTGAATGGTTCCCCGTTTCCCCCTCCTAAGGTGGCGGACGGTTTTCCAGAAGCACTTTGGTGCGGACTGAAAGTCCTTTTCCATGGCTTCTCCGAACTTTTCCCACACCCACTGCTTTGCCTCCCTCATGGCCGAGGCCGCAGCCCTTCGGGCCTGTCGGTACCTTGCAACTGCCTCCGGAGACCTCCGTGACAACAAATCCCGGAAGGCCTCTTTCTTCAGTCGGACGGCTTCCCTGACCACCAGTGTCCACCACGGTGTTCGAGGGTTACCACCCTTTGGAGCACCTAAAACCTTGAGGCCGCAGCTTTCCACCGCGGCTTCGGCAATGGAAGCTTTGAACATTGCCCACTCTGGTTCAATGTCCCCAACCTCCGCAGGGATGCCTGAAAAGCTCCGCCGGAGGTGTGAGTTGAAGATCTCGCGGACAGGGACCTCCTCCAAACGTTCCCAGTTCACCCGCACTACTCGCTTGGGCTTCTCAGGTCTGTCCAGAGTCTTTCCCCACCCCCTGACCCAACTCACCACCAGATGGTGATCGGTTGACAGCTCTGCCCCTCTCTTTACCCGAGTGTCCAAAACATATGGCCTCAGATCCGACGACACGATTACAAAATCGATCATCGACCTTTGGCCTAGGGTGCTCTGGTACCACGTACACTTATGAGCATCCTTATGTTCGAACATGGTGTTTGTTATAGATAATCCATGACTAGCACAGAAGTCTAATAACAAACATCCACTTGAGTTCAGATCAGGGAGGCCGTTCCTCCGAATCATGCCTTTCCAGGTGTCCCTGTCATTTCCCACGTGTGCGTTGAAGTCACCCAGCATCACTATGGAGTCCCCTACTGGGGCCCTATTCAGGACTCCATTCAGGGTCTCCAAGAAGGCCAAATACTCTGAACTGCTGTTCGGTGCATATGCACAGACAACAGTCAGAGTTTTCCCCCCCACAACCCGTAGGCGTAGGGAGGCGACCCTCTCGTCCACCGGGGTAAACTCCAACGTAGTGGTGCTCAGCCGGGGACTCGTGAGTATCCCCACACCCGCCCATCGCCTCACACCCTGGGAAACTCCAGAGAAGAATAGAGTCCATCCCCTATCCAGGAGTACGGATCCAGAGCCAAAACTGTGCGTCGATGTAAGCCCTACCAGATCCAACTGGTAATGCTCCACCTCCCTCACTAGTTCCGGCTCCTTCCCCCCCAGTGAGGTGACATTCCACGTCCCCAGAGCAAGCCTTTGCTGCCCGGGTCTGGTCCGTCGAGGCCCACGGCCTTCACTGCCGCCCATATGGCAGCGCACCCGACTCCTGCGGTTCCTCCAATGGGTGGTGGGCCCAAGGGATGTAGAGGGGGGTTCCACGTCGCTTCTTTGGGCTGTGCCCAGCAGGGCTCCGTGACAAGCCCGGCCACCAGGCGCTCGCCGACGAGCCCTCCATCTGGGCCTGGCTCCAGACGGGGGCCCCGGGCTTCCTCGGGGCAGGGTAACTCCTCCTCTTGCCGTTTTATCAATGAGTCATTGTGAACCATTCTTAGTCTGGCCCCTCACCTGAGACCACTTTGCCTTGGGAGACCCTACCAGGAGCACATGGCTCCAGACAACACAACCCTCAGGATCATAAGGGCACACAAACCTCTCCACCACGATAAGGTGCTGGTTCCCGGAGAAGTAGATCCGTAAACTTATCACAGCACCTGTATACACTACTATATCTATCCATCTAAACATTTGTTTTTATATATGTGTGTATATATATGTGTCATTGGTCTTTTGTATAAGCTGCTATGTCTTGTTAATGTGTGTTTTGTTCAATTAAAAAAGAAAAGAAAATAATGTCTAGATTTTTATATTTACTTGTTCATTGTCAAACACGCTTCCCTTCAGCTGACACTGAAATGCAAACAGACACACACATGAACATATGAATTCATATTTTAAATGTATTATACATTATATTATTTTAGAAATGTCCAACCCAAGTAAAGTACTTATAAGTAACTTATATATACTTTTACATTTAAGTACTTATAAGTACATGTCATATATTACACTACTATATTAAACAATACTTTTTGACTAAAAGTAATTAGATTACAGTAACTCATTACTTTATAATCAGATTACATCAAACACTGGTAATTACAGGTAAAAAGGACAACCAAAAAATACAATTTCGTCATAATTTCTTCACCCTTATGTTGCTCCAAACATGTATGCCTTTCTTTTTGCGATGACACACTAAGGGAGAAGTTAGGCAGAATGTTAGCCTCAGTCACCATTCACTTTCATTGAATTGAAAACTGATGGAAGTGAACGGTGATTGAGACGAAAATACTGCCTAACATCTTTTGTGTTCCACAGAAGATAGAAAGTCATTCGAGTTTGGAACGACTCAAAGATGTATACATGATGAACACATTGTCATTATTTGGGGACAACTGTCACATTCATACTCCACGGTACCATTACAAATTTTTGCATGTTCTATTTTTAATTTGGATGGATTTATCAAATGGCATTTCGAAATGAGAGTAGTGAAAAAGAAAGAAAGGTGTGTGTGTTTTGGCACTAGAGCAGGTGTGCTGGGATCTCCTGTGTCTACAGGAACAGCCGGAGGGTTGAGTGTGATGTCTTGATACAGAGATCACACACAACACAAATGCACACACATGCTGTGTTTAGACGGGTGCTGTAACAGCCTTAACATACCCCAAAGGACACTTTTAGAGCCCTGGGCAGTTAGTATCCACACACACAGTGTCGGTTGATTGTTATTCACAGTAAAAGTGGACTATGGTAATGTGTAACACACACACACACTCACAGTAAGTGACAGTGATGGAGTGTGTTTTGTGTTGAACAGCAGGGCACATCATTGATAAAAGACTTGAGCGATGCAGATGACACTCGACGGGGGTCCTGACACATACTCAAAACCTAATGAGCTTCCTCATTGTCTACAAAGGCAGCTACCCTTTAAGGCAGCCTCATAAACCAATTTTAGAAAGCTCCTAATAGGAGTTATAGTAATAGACAATGTTGAGGAAGCAACCCTTTAAACTTGGATGGGCCCACCAATTACAAACTATAGTCTTGACCAACACAACATATATGTCGTTTGAAAGCTTAGAAGCTCTGCTTTAAAATGCATCTAGGCATTATGACCAAAACTGAACAAGTGCTTTGAAATTGGCAGACAAATCAGACATGTGCCATTTTGATATGTAATAAAAAAAATTGCACTGCACATGTTATTGTTATCAGTAAAAAAACGTCAGACTGATCAAATAGCCATGTGTCATATGTCATTGGAAAGAGTGGAATACAACCAGTAATATACCCGAGGAACAGCAAAGTACATGTCTTTGACATACATGTTACGTATAAACAGGTGTTGCTTATTTTGCTTATAACTTCACGAAAAACCGAACATAAAATAGCATATACCATTACTTAGAGGAGGTGATTATCTTTAAAACGAGCCCGTACACAATGTTATCGTATGCATAGATCATTAGATAATCCACACGGAGCACAATTTCACAGCACATAATGTGCTAAATGGCTAAAAGCATATTAGCCTTCTTGGATCAGATGCCTGCATCTGAAATTATGTAGTAAGTTGTCCTGTGTCATGGAACACTAAACCAATCATATAAGGATTCAGAGCGCTACAATCAGAGGAGGAAGTCATCCAAATATGGGCAGAGAGGATCATTCACTCTAATTATGCCAGGAGATGGTTCCAAGTACATGATACAGACACAATGATGACTCAAATGGCACAGAATGGAACTAAATGAGATCTTGTTGCTCATGCCGGCATGAATCTGAGTGAGAGCAAACCTTTAGTCATTGTTGTATTTGCATGTGTAAGTAGTTCTTATGTACAATTATTATATTTTATTTGTTTGGAGACCTTTTTGGACACAAATTATTTTTGTAATGCTAAAAATGTTTATTGCTTTGTCGTATCAACACAAAATTGATACGAACAAAGAACATGACTGGGAACAAATCAGAAGCCGTTTTTGGGAACTACCTGATGTACACCCTGAGATATATCTTGTCAATTCAGAAAAATTATTTTTGTGAGTTAAAAGAGTTTGCTTGTGATTTGAGTTTCTAGTTTCTTAGAGATTCTCAGAATTTGTCACAAAAAATTTGAAAAGTTTTCTTTACAATGATACCAAACACTTGACCCTCCTTGTTTTGTTTCGTCGAGTTATAAGCTTTTAATTTTGGGTATGCCACTGAAACAGGTAATCTTTGAAAACACCATCAGAGCTTAAAGGGTTCAGCTACAAGCTACTCTTAATTTTAAGTAGTTAAACTACAGACATGCGACCCATTTTATTGGGTCATGAAATTGAACATAAATGTATACTAAATATAAACGAATAAATGTAGAAAACATGCTATTTTAAGTAACGAAACATAGTGATAAACAAGAGTGTGGCAGGGCGGAGGGCGGGGCCGGGTCGTGGTTATACACACCCGGTCCCTTATCAGGCTAATTAAGTCTCGGAGAGGGATAAAGGCCGATGGCAGACGGTGATGCGACAAGAGAGAGATCGTTTACGGACATGTCCGTCATGTGTGTTTGTGTATTGTGTTTTAAGTTTTATATTAAATTATTATTTGTATCGTCAAGCCGGTTCTCGGCTCCTCCTTCCCATTGATCCCTTTACACTGGTGCCGAAGCCCGGGAAGGAGGAGGGATGCCCGTCGCGGAGTCCTCGACACTGCCGTCCACCCAGGGGAGTGCCGCTGCCATCCACCGGGGGAGGGAGTAGACCGACCGCCCGGACGCGGTGAATGGCCTCCGTCCCCGAGGTGAGTGGGGACTGGACTCCCCGACCACCTCCAGGTAGATGGGGATGACCTGCCGGCAGACTAGGCTTAAAGCACGCCCTCCCCCAGAGAAAGAGGGGGGGGGGGGGTGTACGTCAGGCCGGGGGCTCCCCAGCCTGAGAGAACGAGGGAGGAATGTGGCAGGGCGGAGGGCGGGGCCAGGTCGGGGTTATACACACCCGGTCCCTTATCAGGCTAATTAAGTCTCGGAGAGGGATAAAGGCCGATGGCAGACGGTGATGCGACAAGAGAGAGATCGTTTACGGACATGTCCGTCATGTGTGTTTGTGTATTCTGTTTTAAGTTTTATATTAAATTATTATTTGTATCGTCAAGCCGGTTCTCGCCTCCTCCTTCCCATTGATCCCTTTACAAAGAGCAATTAACTAAATATTTCACTTAATAAAAGAAGGCAAAGTCCCTTTAAGGCTGTGCAAGGGCTCGGGTGAATCAGTGAATCATTTATGTGAACTAGTTCATTTGCATAAAGAATACAAACGAACTGACAAAGTAAAATGAATAGAAGTGAATCGATTAATTAACATGACCTTTCCGAAACAACCGATTCACAATTACTCCCTCAGCACCATTGCCGCATTCACAATTAAGCTTGACACAAGACCATTTCAAGGATGTAAACAATAAAGGAATTAGAACAATTCTGCGCATGTCTGGTCCTGAAGCATTTCCTGTAGCGGCATTTTTATGATAATGAATGTAATAGCAAATGACTTGCGCAGCTTCATTCATTATAACGGGAGCGATAGTCACATTTAGAGCTCTACCTCTCGAACTGACAATAAGTTAGCATACATTTCATTCTCCTACTAGATATACAGTTGTTATTACTGCACGTATCCATCCAACCGTCTCACTTCACTGAAGAGGTACATGCTACGTTTGCCTTTTCCTTTTCGGATATCTAAACACTTTCATTTCCGTAACTTCAGGCATCCACAGAACAACGTGTTTCACATTTAATAATGCTGTTTCATGACAATCATGTTAACGTTAGTACCGTTAATCGTGTTAAAGTCACTGCGAATGAAACGCCTCCCGCTGTTGTCTTAAATGAGGGTGCGTTCCATTCAGAAGAGATGTTCCCTATGCCCTATTCCTCTATAAAGAGATTTGAAGGTCTACAAGGTGTGGGGCTTAAAAATAAGGGTCATTACAAAGTTGTTCTCCCTTCATAGTGCCCTTCAGAGGGTACATGATCCTGTTTGGAATGAGGTCTCAGTTTGCGTCTAGCAGGAAATGTACAAGGAACAAAAAGACGTCACTTCCTTTAACCATCTTTATATATATATATATATAAACACACACACACATATATATATATATATATATACAGTAAATATAGACTGGTCTAACAGTTACAGAAATACTCAAACCAGCCCATCTGGCACCAACAACCATCCATGCGATCATCTAATCAGCCAATCGTCGTTTCAGCATAGCAGTGCATAAAATCATGCAGATACGGGTCAGGAGCTTCAGTAAATGTTCACATCAACCCTCAGAATAGGGAACAGTGGCATGATTGTTGGGAACAGATTGGATCATAAAAAGTGTGTATTTAGAAAGTGCATTCAATTTGAGGTCAATTTTGATTTAATGTTGACTTTAAAATACTGCCTACGTTGGCAGTTCACTGGGTTTTGGGACAGAGCCAGTGAGTGAAATCTACTGTGGCAATCGCTGTCCTGTTTCAACACACACACACACACACACACACACACACACACACACACACACACACACACACACACACACACACACACACACACCAGTCCAATAATCAAACTGCTGTATAGAAGACCCTTCCAGCAAGGGCAAAAGTTTGTGTCTAGTGTCTGAGTCTAGTTATGTTGAAAATGATGCTTTGACACAAAACAGAAGTACAAGATGATAGTGACAGATAGGCAGATAGAAAAAGAGATAGATAAAGAGAGAAAGAGATGAATGGATAAGCTGTGCTAAAGGAGGTCTTCAGGGACAATTCTGTTCATCTGTCACATAAGGAAGGATAAAAAGCACAACTGTTCCAGAGAGAACGTGTCACTTGGCTCTGACACCGTGTCTGCGGCGCACTGCTGTAGCAGCTGCTCTGATGTACCCTGAACACAAATCTGATCCTGCCAGGAAACTTGCGGAAAACTCCAACTATGATCTCAAGCGACCGCTTACGTGATCGGTGACCCAATGAACCCTCGACACACAAAAGGCCCTTAAACCGTATCCTCGACAAGTGTTAACATTTACAGTTGTGTCATTTTGTGTGCTGCATTTCAGAGTAAAAACCTCATGCTACTCTCCATGATCCACACACAACTCACCACACACCCCATTGAGAGCGAGAACCACTAATCATGACCACGAGGATGTTACCCCATGTGACGCTACCCTCCCTAGCAACCGGGCCAAATTGGTTGCTTAGGAGACCTGGCTGGAGTCACTCAGCATGCCTGAATTCGAACTCGCGACTCCAGTTGTGGCAGTCAGCATCAATAATCGCAAAAATTATTTACAGCGCAAACGTTCCTCATTTGTATGTAAATGAGCCTATTTATAGATAGTGTTGCGCAGGGCTGGACTGGTAATCTGGCATACCGGCCATTTTCCCGGTGGGCCGATGCACTTTGGGGCTTATCAGGAGCGGACTTGCCATCAGGAGAACCGAGCGTGCCGGTGAGTCGGCTGCAAAACATGCCGAATGGGCCGTAAAATGAGCCGGCGCGTTATGCAGAATGGAACACAAAACTGCGCCGCGATATGCAGAAATGGACAGCGAACACCCCCCCCCCCCCACATCAACAAGTTTTGGGCCAGTTGCCTCTTCCCAGTCCAGCCCTGGTGTGTCATTTTTAAGCACTTTTAAAGAGACAGTTGACTCAAAAATGAAAATGTATTTACTCATCATCCTTTACTCGCCCTCATGCTGCTCCAAACCTCTTTGTGGAACACCCTGCAGCTCTCGCCTGGTTGCCCACTAAAGCTAAGCAGGGTTGAGCCTGGCCAGTACCTGGATGGGAGACCTCCTGGGGAAAACTGCGGTTGCTGCTGGAAGTGGTATTAGGAAGGCCAGCAGGGGGTGCTCACCCTACGGTCTGTGTGGGTCCTAATGCCCCAGTACAGTGATGGGGACACTATACTGTAAAAAGGCAGTGTCCTTCAGATGAGATGTTAAACTGAGGTCCTGACTCTCTGTGCTCATTAAAAATCCCAAATTTCCGCAATTTCCCCCATTGGCCCCTATCTATCATGGCCTTGTATTAATCTCCATCCCTGAATTGGCTACATCACTCTGCTCTCTCCTCTCCACCAATAGCTGGTGTTCTGGCGCACTATGGCTGCTGTCGCATCATCATCCATATGCTATGTAAAGCGCTATATAAATGTAAGGAATTATTATTATACGAGACTTCACGCATGCATTATGATGCATTATAAATATGGGCTTTATAGAAAGTGTTATCATATCATCTTTAAATCCTATCTTAAAAGAAAAGCTTTTACTTGATTTTTTTTTATTTATTTTGTATTATTATTTCTGATATATGTCTTTATATTGTTTACATTTCAATTATTTCTCTTTATACTTTTTATTTTGTTTATCTTGTTTTTTATCATGTAAAGTCCCTTGAGAAGTTATTATTATTATTATTATTATTATTATTATTATTATATTTCATTTGTGTTCTGCTGGATGCTTTAGTGATGCAGAATGAAAAAGCCATTCAAGAATGTTCTTAATAATGAATGAATGTACAGTTAAGATCATTTTGATGGAAACGTGTGTCAGTGTGGGTTGGAGGGGTTCTGTGGTTAAAGAAAGCGTGAAATGGGCAGGGTCCGGGGAGAACTCAACCAGTCAATCATAGACAGGGACTGATCCATCTACATCTCTATGAGTAAGCAAGAACTAACACACACACACACACACACACACACACACACACACACACACACACGTGCACAAACAACACAACCCCAGAGACACATAAACTAAACAAATACAAAGACCCTATAAACAATGCAAATACATGCAAACACACATTTATGCACACTCAAACACAGGAGTAGTTTGAAAGGCACCTCTAAATGTCCAAATCGATTGGTGAAACGCAAGGTCGTCATTGCGATTACCTCAGCCGGATTCTGTCGAGTGGAAGAACTGGAGAGAGAGAGAGAGAGAGAGAGAGAGAGAGAGAAATACTCCTCAAATACTCCTAGGAGAAGGGGACAGGGCACATCTTGCTGCCCAATATGTATCATCATGCCACAACCTGAGGGACAGTGAAAGATCTGGACAAACCAACACACACACACACACACTCACACACACACACACACACACACACACACACACACACACACACACACACACACACACACACACACACACACGTAGTGTTTCCATGTTTTATGGGGACTTTCCATAGACATAATGGTTTTTATACTGTACAAACTTTATATTCTATCCCCTAAACCTAACCCTACCCCTAAACCTAACCCTCACAGAAAACTTTCTGCATTTTTACATTTTCAAAAACATAATTTAGTATGATTTATAAGCTGTTTTCCTCATGGGGACCGACAAAATGTCCCCACAAGGTCAAAAATTTCGGGTTTTACTATCCTTATGGGGACATTTGGTCCCCACAAAGTGATAAATACACGCTCACACACACACATACACACACACACACACACACACACACACACACACACACACACACACACACACACACACACACACACACACAATGCAATGTGATATGGTCAAATAAATAATAATAATAATTTATATAGTGCTGTTATTTATATATTACTAATAATTATTATATACTGTCCAAGTTATTGGACAAAATGTATTTAGCTTTTATTTTATTTTATTTATTCTATATGATGCTTTGGCAACATTGTTTTTGAAACTTTCATGCCAATAAAGCCCATTGAATTGAATTGAATTGAACTGAATTGAAAGAGAGAGAGTAGAGAGAGAGAGAGAGAGAGAGAGAGATAGCGAGAGAGAGAGAGAGAGAGAGAGAGAACGAGAGAGAGAGAGAGAGAGAGAGAGAGAGAGAGAGAACGAGAGAGAGAGAGAGAGAGAGAGAGAGAGAGTATTAGGTCATCAACGGTTCATGGATTTCACAAAGGCTCAGTCAAAAATGATGTACAAAACAACTTATATTGTAGTATTGACCCTAGAAGTCTTGTGAGTTTACACGAGTCAGATCTAAAGCCTGAAATCACATTAAAACAGGATAAAAATGCAAAGGAAGGACAATAGCAAAGTACATCAAGCCCTAAAATATTGCCACTAGAATTTCAAAAAACAGTTACTCTGAACCAAACGGGACGAGAACAGCCCCTGAGTTCAACGGTGTCATCCTGGCGGGCTAATATAAAGCAAAATGAGCCGATGTGGTTGAGTGTTTAAGACACTGTGTGAACTTTAATGAAGCGCTTTAGGATTTAAACAGAAACGTGGATTCTTAAGACAATGACACGTTGTTTAAATACAGGAGATATAGCTTAACAGGAATTGAGTCTCTGGCATTTTTATTAAATGCCAAAATGCTGTTATTATTGAATGCCATTTTAAATCAAAAGTGGTTACTAGGTAGTAACTAGTGCTCTGCATAGTGCACAGTGTATGTGACCGTTACATATATTATTATTATTATTATTATTATTATTATTATTATGAACATGTAAACACATAAGTGTTTACATATGTAATACACACACACACAACCTTTTTGTGACAACATACCCCAATAATGGAGCCTACTGTCTACTGTCACACTATATGGGGTAAGTTGTCACAATGTAACCTGCCATCATATGAACATTGGGGTGGACATGTTCCCATCGCAACCACCAAAACAATATATACATCTCTCTTTAAATCTACACTGAAACACCTATTAAAGCCCAATTAAAACAAATATGAGGCAAAAAATAAAAAATGAATGGTTCATGAAAGAATTCAAATTAAAAGGTTACGTATAAAAATATTTAAAAAGAAAAGAAAAAGGTTTGTTAGGTTTCACATGATAAAACAATAGACATATTGTTTAAATAAAAATACTAAAGTATTTAGACACTATCCGGTTGTCAAATGTTATATAGAGTTACGGACATTATAAACTGGAATAAAGTCACTCTATGCTTTGTACTGCAGTACGGGGCATGATGTCATGATGTTTGTTTAAAGTTGTCACAACCTGCATGCATCTGGATGTGACTGTGTGGCGTGTATTTGTGTGTGTGTGTGTGTGTGTATATATTGCTTCTTGGTTGAGTTGGGAGTCCCAGAAGTTCAGGATAGACATTGCAGGTCACGCACTAAACCCCAAGACTCTGTCCGGCAGAAAATAGAGATTTTTATACTGCATTCAAGCCCCTGTCTGCATCTGATTCCGCTCTCTCACTCTTTTCTTAATGTGTGTGTGTGATGAACAGAGTCAGGCCACAGTGGGGTGTTCTTGTGAAGGGTATACTGTCATGAAGGTCTGCCAAACCGGCCACACACACACACACACACACACACACACACACACACACACACACACAGCAAAATTTAATTTAGTCAATAATTTTGTTTGTCAAGCCAACAAACAAACCTGCAAACTTAGGTCCTAAAACCACATAACTTGGCTTAAATTTGCTATTTCTTTTCGAATCGATCCAATTTACAGATATCTCATAGCAGATTATCAAAATTCCCATCAGACTGTCTGTTTTGTCTGTTTGTCTGTCTATTTATTTATCAACTCGCTAATGAATCTACAGTGCACACGGTGTTGTTTGATGCCTGAAGCAATGACTCTTATGAACTGGTTCTTTTTAGTGAATCATTAATATACAGTATGAACAGTGTAGTCCGAGTCCTGCACTAATGACTCTTATGAACTGGTTCTTTTTAGTGAATCAAAAATATACAGTATGAACAGTGTAGTCTGAGTCCCGAACTAATGACTCTTATGAACTGGTTCTTTTTAGTGAATCATTAATATACAGTATGAACAGTGTAGTCCGAGTTCTGAACTAATGACTCTAATGAACTGGTTCTTTTTAGTGAATCAAAAATATACAGAATGAACAGTGTAGTCTGAGTCCTAAACTAATGACTCTTATGAACTGGTTCTTTTTAGTGAATTATTAATATACAGTATGAACAGTGTAGTCTGAGACTTGAACTAATGACCCTTATGAACTGGTTCTTTTAGTGAATCATTAATATACAGTATGAACAGTGTAGTCTGTGTCCTGAACTAATGACTCTTATGAACTGGTTCTTTTTAGTGAATCAAAAATATACAGTATGAACAGTGTAGTCCGAGTCCCGAACTAATGACTCTTATGAACTGGTTCTTTTTAGTGAATCAAAAATATACAGTATGAACAGTGTAGTCCGAGTCCCGAACTAATGACTCTTATGAACTGGTTCTTTTTAGTGAATCAAAAATATACAGTATGAACAGTGTAGTCCGATTCCCGAACTAATGACTCTTATGAACTGGTTCTTTTTAGTGAATCATTAATATACAGTATGAACAGTGTAGTCCGAGTTCTGAACTAATGACTCTAATGAACTGGTTCTTTTTAGTGAATCAAAAATATACAGAATGAACAGTGTAGTCTGAGTCCTAAACTAATGACTCTTATGAACTGGTTCTTTTTAGTGAATTATTAATATACAGTATGAACAGTGTAGTCTGAGACTTGAACTAATGACCCTTATGAACTGGTTCTATTAGTGAATCATTAATATACAGTATGAACAGTGTAGTCTGAGACTTGAACTAATGACCCTTATGAACTGGTTCTTTTAGTGAATCATTAATATACAGTATGAACAGTGTAGTCTGTGTCCTGAACTAATGACTCTTATGAACTGGTTCTTTTTAGTGAATCAAAAATATACAGAATGAACAGTGTAGTCTGAGTCCTGAACTAATGACTCTTATGAACTGGTTCTTTTAGTGAATCATTAATATACAGTATGAACAGTGTAGTCCGAGTCCCAAACTAATGACTCTTATGAACTGGTTATTTTTATTGAATCAGAAATATACAGTATGAACCTAGTGAAGTGGTGGTGGTGTAAACAAATGTGGTAATCTGGTCATCAGAAGGACGCTGGTTTGAGCCCCACAGCCACCACCATTGTGTCCTTGAGCAAGGCACTTAATTCCAGGTTGCTCAAGGGAGATTGTCATTGTAATAGGGGCTCTGTAAGTCACTTTGGATAAAAGCATCTGCCAAATGCATAAATGTAAATTAACCGTGTAGTCCGAGTCCCAAACTAATGACTCAAATAAACTGGTTCTTTTTAGTAAATCAAAAATATACAGAACGAACAGTGTAGTCCAAGTCCCAAATTAATGACTCTTATGAAATGGTTATTTTTAGTGAATCAAAAATATACAGTAAGAACAGTGTAGTCCGAGTCCCGAACTAATGACTCTTATGAACTGGTTATTTTTAGTGAATCAAAAATATACAGTAAGAACAGTGTAGTCTGAGTCCTGAACTAATGACTCTTATGAAATTGTTATTTTTAGTGAATCAAAAATATACAGTAAGAACAGTGTAGTCCGAGTCCCGAACTAATGACTCTTATGAACTGTTTCTTTTAGTCAATCATTAATATACAGTATGAACAGTGTAATCTGGGACCTAAACTAATGACTCTTATTAGCTGGTTCTTTTTAGTGAATCAAAAATATACAGAACAAACAGTGTAGTCCAAGTCCCAAACTAATGGCTCTTATGAAATGGTTCTTTTTATTGAATCATTAATATACAGTATGAACAGTGTAGTCCGAGTCCTGAACTAATGACTCTTAAGAACTGGTTCTTTTTAGTGAATCATTAATATACAGTATGAACAGTGTAGTCCGAGTCCTGCACTAATGACTCTAATGAACTGGTTATTTTTAGTGAATCAAAAATATACAGTATGAACAGTGTAGTCCGAGTCCCGAACTAATGACTCTTATGAACTGGTTCTTTTTAGTGAATCATTAATATACAGTATGAACAGTGTAGTCTGAGTCCTGAACTAATGACTCTTATGAACTGGTTCTTTTAGTGAATCAAAAATATACAGAATGAACAGTGTAGTCTGAGTCCTGAACTAATGACTCAAATGAACTGGTTCTTTTAGTGAATCAAAAATATACAGAATGAACAGTGTAGTCTGAGTCCTGAACTAATGACTCTTATGAACTGGTTCTTTTTAGTGAATCAAAAATATACAGAATGAACAGTGTAGTCTGAGTCCTGAACTAATGACTCTAATGAACTGGTTCTTTTTAGTGAATCAAAAATATACAGAATGAACAGTGTAGTCTGAGTCCTGAACTAATGACTATTATGAACTGGTTCTTTTTAGTGAATCAAAAATATACAGAATGAACAGTGTAGTCTGAGTCCTGAACTAATTACTCTTATGAACTGGTTCTTTTTAGTGAATCAGAAATATACAGAATGAACAGTGTAGTCTGAGTCCCGAACTAATGACTCTTATGAACTGGTTCTTTTTAGTGAATCATTAATATACAGTATGAACACTGTAGTCCGAGACCCAAACTAATGACTCAAATGAATTGGTTCTTTTTAGTGAATCATTAATATACAGTATGAACACTGTAGTCCGAGACCCAAACTAATGACTCAAATGAACTGGTTCTTTTTAGTGAATCAAAAATATACAGAACGAACAGTGTAGTCCAAGTCCCAAACTAATGGCTCTTATGAAATGGTTCTTTTTATTGAATCATTAATATACAGTATGAACAGTGTAGTCCGAGTCCTGCACTAATGACTCTAATGAACTGGTTATTTTTAGTGAATCAAAAATATACAGTATGAACAGTGTAGTCCGAGTCCCGAACTAATGACTCTTATGAACTGGTTCTTTTTAGTGAATCATTAATATACAGTATGAACAGTGTAGTCTGAGTCCTGAACTAATGACTCTTATGAACTGGTTCTTTTTAGTGAATCAAAAATATACAGAATGAACAGTGTAGTCTGAGTCCTGAACTAATGACTCAAATGAACTGGTTCTTTTTAGTGAATCAAAAATATACAGAATGAACAGTGTAGTCTGAGTCCTGAACTAATGACTCTTATGAACTGGTTCTTTTTAGTGAATCAAAAATATACAGAATGAACAGTGTAGTCTGAGTCCTGAACTAATGACTCTAATGAACTGGTTCTTTTTAGTGAATCAAAAATATACAGAATGAACAGTGTAGTCTGAGTCTTGAACTAATGACTCTTATGAATTGGTTCTTTTTAGTGAATCATTAATATACAGTATGAACACTGTAGTCCGAGACCCAAACTAATGACTCAAATGAACTGGTTCTTTTTAGTGAATCAAAAATATACAGAACGAACAGTGTAGTCCAAGTCCCAAACTAATGGCTCTTATGAAATGGTTCTTTTTATTGAATCATTAATATACAGTATGAACAGTGTAGTCCGAGTCCTGCACTAATGACTCTAATGAACTGGTTATTTTTAGTGAATCAAAAATATACAGTATGAACAGTGTAGTCCGAGTCCCGAACTAATGACTCTTATGAACTGGTTCTTTTTAGTGAATCATTAATATACAGTATGAACAGTGTAGTCTGAGTCCTGAACTAATGACTCTTATGAACTGGTTCTTTTTAGTGAATCAAAAATATACAGAATGAACATTGTAGTCTGAGTCCTGAACTAATGACTCAAATGAACTGGTTCTTTTTAGTGAATCAAAAATATACAGAATGAACAGTGTAGTCTGAGTCCTGAACTAATGAATATTATGAACTGGTTCTTTTTAGTGAATCAAAAATATACAGAATGAACAGTGTAGTCTGAGTCCTGAACTAATTACTCTTATGAACTGGTTCTTTTTAGTGAATCAGAAATATACGGAATGAACAGTGTAGTCTGAGTCCCGAACTAATGACTCTTATGAACTGGTTCTTTTTAGTGAATCATTAATATACAGTATGAACACTGTAGTCCGAGACCCAAACTAATGACTCAAATGAACTGGTTCTTTTTAGTGAATCAAAAATATACAGAACGAACAGTGTAGTCCAAGTCCCAAACTAATGGCTCTTATGAAAATGTTCTTTTTATTGAATCATTAATATACAGTATGAACAGTGTAGTCTGAGTCCTGAACTAATGACTCTAATGAACTGGTAGTTTTTAGTGAATCAAAAATATACAGTATGAACAGTGTAGTCCGAGTCCTGAACTAATGACTCTTATGAACTGGTACTTTTTAGTGAATCAAAAATATACAGTATGAACAGTGTAGTCCGAGTCCTGAACTAATGACTCTTATGAACTGGTACTTTTTAGTGAATCAAAAATATACAGTATGAACAGTGTAGTCCGAGTCCTGAACTAATGACTCTTATGAACTGGTACTTTTTAGTGAATCAAAAATATACAGTATGAACAGTGTAGTCCAAGTCTTGAACTAATGACTCTTATGAACTGGTTTTTTTTAGTGAATCAAAAATATACAGTATGAACAGTGTAGTCCGAGACCCAAACTAATGACTCAAATGAACTGGTTCTTTTTAGTGAATCAAAAATATACAGAACGAACAGTGTAGTCCAAGTCCCAAACTAATGACTCTTATGAAATGGTTCTTTTTATTGAATCAGAAATGTACAGAATGAACATTGTAGTCCGATTCCTGAACTAATAACTCTTATGAACTGGTAATTTTTAGTGAATCAAAAATATACAGTATGAACAGTGTAGTCCGAGTCCTGAACTAATGACTCTTATGAACTGGTACTTTTTAGTGAATCAAAAATATACAGTATGAACAGTGTAGTCCGAGTCCCGAACTAATGACTCTTATGAACTGGTTCTTTTTAGTGAATCAAAAATATACAGAATTAACAGTGTAGTCCGAGTCCTGAACTAATGACTCTTATGAACTGGTTCTTTTTAGTGAATCAAAAATATACAGAATGAACAGTGTAGTCCGAGTCCTGAACTAATGACTCTTATGAATTGGTTCTTTTTAGTGAATCAAAAATATACAGTATGAACAGTGTAGTCCGAGCCCTGAACTAACAACTCTTATGAACTGGTACTTTTTAGTGAATCAAAAATATACAGTATGAACAGTGTAGTCCAAGTCCCGAACTAATGACTCTTATGAACTGCTTCTTTTTAGTGAATCAAAAATATACAGAATGAACAGTGTAGTCCAAGTCCCAAACTAATGACTCTTATGAACTGGTTCTTTTTAGTGAATCAAAAATATACAGTATGAACAGTGTAGTCCAAGTCTTGAACTAATGACTCTTATGAACTGGTTTTTTTTAGTGAATCAAAAATATACAGTATGAACAGTGTAGTCCGAGACCCAAACTAATGACTCAAATGAACTGGTTCTTTTTAGTGAATCATTAATATACAGAACGAACAGTGTAGTCCAAGTCCCAAACTAATGAATCTTATTAGCTGGTTCTTTTTAGTGAATCAGAAATATACAATAGGAACAGTGTAGTCTGAGACTTAAACTAATGACTCTTATGAACTGGTTCTTTTTAGTGAATCAAAAATATACAGTATGAACAGTGTAGTCCGCGTCCTGAACTAATGACTCTTATGAACTGGTACATTTTAGTGAATCAAAAATATACAGTATGAACAGTGTAGTCCGAGTCCTGAACTAATGACTTTTATGAACTGGTTCTTTTTAGTGAATCAAAAATATACAGAATGAACATTGTAGTCCGAGTCCTGAACTAATGACTCTTATGAACTGGTTCTTTTTAGTGAATCAAAAAGATAGCGTAAGAACAGTGTAGTCCGAGTCCTGAACTAACAACTCTTATGAACTGGTACTTTTTAGTGAATCCAAAACATCTATGAATCAGTCGGCGTAGTAACTGAACTAGTTTGACTCACTTAATGAAACGCAAGTCATAACTTTTATTATGTGCTAATCTAGATGCACCAAAACTGTAACTGTTTTAAATCGTTAAGAGAAATGTGAACCAGAATCATTAAATTCATTATGATCCCATATGTTCCCATATCCATAAGTTTTACATAACCTTCAAAGTATTCAAACTACATAACATGTAAATTCAAGAAATCAAGACTTTTTAGAACAGTTTGAAAGGGTTTTCTGTGTCATGGCAACATTAAAATTTGTCTGGACTAACTTTTTGTTTTCTATTTGAAAGGAAATCTTTGAATGTATTGACGGCACTCTAGGTCAATCTTGCCAAACAACAGTGCAGTTATGGATTAACTGGATTAACACAACGGCATGACTAAAGTGTATTTTCCTCCGAAACTCATGAATTTATAAATTAGTCCTGCATGTGTTTTTTTACACTCGAGTGGATGAGTGTAATGTGGACATGTGAATGACGTCAACCTTACGGCCTTACCCTGTGTTGCTTGTTGTACATTTTAATAGGACATGAGTTGGGAAAGGTCATGACCTATGAGTATGCCATAGGATTGAAAGTTTTTTCTGGGACGATGCACGTGGCTTTTCCTTGACTTCACTGATTATGTACAGTCCCTAATCTATAGCTTATTACAGCATGATTATGTCAACACAATGACAGGTGCCAGTTGATTACAAATTTCCTCTGAATCACAGAGCAGACGCGCAAACAGACGGTGAACCCTTCTAAAGATTGGCAGACTAATTGTGACATCATAATGGTGCTGGAATAAGGGAGTTCCTTTTTCAGTTTCATTGATGCCTACTAACCCTGGCCAAAATGTGTGTTTTAGGCCAAACTGTGCTGACAAGAATGATTTGGAATTGAGCTGTTAATAGCTGCATGATGTTTTTTTAAGGTACATGATCATATTATGAATTGCTTTTTAGAGAGGTATTACAGAGGGTGGGTATGTGTCAGGAGGGGGAAATGAAGTCAGCTCTAAGAGAGAGAGAGAGAGAGAGAGAGAGAGAGAGAGAGAGAGAGAGAGATGCGGAAATCTTTCCGTTGAGACACAGCAAGGACAAACTATCGATCTGATCCACGCTCCTGTCAACGCACAGTACAGAGCACAGAATCAAGCCAACTCTCTCTCTCTCTCTAGCACACTCTTTAAACATCACACACACTTTATGAATGAGTTTATTGGGATATTACCAAATTACAAATATCATTTTAGAGTGTTTGGGACAGCAGGACAGGAGTTGGATCATTGTTGGTGTATTCTATATGTTTTGGGTAAATATTTGCCTGGCTGACAATCTATTAAAGTAAATGTAGAATTGAAATGTACAGTTACAGTTTTGTTATCGTACAGTTTACTGTACGGATGTACAATGTGCTTTGGAGATTTAGCATCAATGGTCTCATAAAGGTTAAGAGTGCACGCACAGAAGGGAAGTTCAATGATTTGGAGGCATATCACGTGATTGGTTGGCACTAATGGCAACTCTACCACACTTAAAATGTACAAATGCCAACGAGTATGATCATATCAAACCAAATGGCATCTGCAACTGATGCTAGACCTTTTCTGAGAATTAACTTCACTTTTCTAAGCCAATTTGAAAATGATTTTAGATGAAATGGTTAAACCTCATGAGACCCGAGCGTGACCGCTGTGTGCATTTTCCATTTCCATTTTTGATTTGTAACTAGTAGCACCTAATAAACATGTAATAAATATTTCGAGAGCAAATAGTTTTCCTAAAAATGTATGTTCACATATGTGGACAGGGGAAGTTGTGAAATTTTAAATAATACCAAGATATAGAAAGTAACATCAAATTGTTCATTATGTTTCCAGGAGTGTTGGTAATTCGTGTTTTTGAGACGTTTCAGACATTACATCAGAAATTAACATAATTAATTCTGATTTAAAGTAATGGCCAGCATCAGTCAATCACTGCCAACCATATTAAAATAAAATGATACATTATAAATTGTGAATCTATGTATTGATTAACATTGTCCCATATCTGCTAAACATGTTGAGTGATCCAAACATTATCTGCAGACTGAAACTGAACTTTTGATCGGATTTTAGGAGTGAATGCACTTAACTGCATAGAGAGCAATGTGATGCCCCCTTGCTTCCTATGTAGTGAATGACTTAACCTCCAGTGTGCTGTCTGTCTGCACTGGTCTCAGAACAGTTTGAAATGCACCTTATTTCCATCCTATCTCCATATAAACCTCTGAAAGCAACATTTATCAGCTTTTGGATGCATCCACTGATTCTCAATGAGGTAATGCACAGTGAACATAGAGGAATGCATTTACTGGACAGTGATAACAAAATAAAATATAACAACATTTAAATTAAATTGAAGCAAAATAACTAATGCACATAGTTAAACATGTTTAAGAATTCCTGCACACTCCAAAAAATAACTGTTTGGATTCACTTAAAAAAAAAGCAGTTTACACGCAACAGTGTTCGGTACACTGGAAAATCGAATTCGTTGTCTTAACTCACATTTTTCAAGGCAATCGGTTTTGCAAGGTTATTTGCATACTTAAGTACAAATGACTAAGATTGGCTTAAACTTAACAGGCTCCAAGTTCACCAGAGGTAACAGTAATCACCCTCATGGTGACATCACCAATATCTCAATAACCAACCAGCTACGACAAAACAAAAACAATAGTCATAAGAATTAAAGCTAAATACATTTTTAAATAAAACAATATTATTTTACTACATAAGTGTCCTTGTTTTGACCAAACAAACACAATTTATTCAAGTGCAAGGGTTTATGGGTATTGCAATTTTGCACTTGGTAATTTTGAGTTAGTAGCACATTTACATTTACATTTATTCATTTGGCAGATGCTTTTATCCAAAGTGACTTACAGTGCACTTATTACAGGGACAATCCCCCCGGAGCAACCTGGAGTTAAGTGCCTTGCTCAAGGACACAATGGTGGTGGCTGTGGGGATCGAACCAGCAACCTTCTGATTACCACTTATGTGCTTTAGCGCACTACGTCACCACCACTCACGTGGGGTACATACTCACATATTCCAAAATGTGACATTTCAAGTAATGTTTAATTAGGACTACTTAAATGTTTTTATTAATGACAACTTTAGGATTTAGAGAGTAACAGTAACTTAATTAAAACTAGTACGAATAATAAAAACCTAAGATTAAGTTGAATAAACTACTTTTTTTATCATTTGAGGCTACTACTAGTATTTACTGTGTAGGTCCAAAAAGCCATGCTTCAGCTGTATGACCTAAAGAAAAGAAAATAAATTGGATGAAAGCTTTTTGAGTAAAATAAACCATTTAGATTTGTTAGTGTTACGTATTATTATTATGTTAGTTTTACTTGATAATATAAATTCACTTTATTCTTTCAGTTCACAACTGGCTAGAACAGTTCACATTGACATGGTAAATGCATTGGCATAAATCTCAACACATTAGATTGTACCTCTCTGCAGTGGGTAACTATTTGTCCTCGCAACATTACACAAAACTAACCAGTATTAAATAACACTTCTTTTCAACATTTACTCTCTCCATTCAGTGTCATGTAATGTATGCTGGGAACTACAAATCACTGCTGTTTCAGTTAATGCATACAAAGATATTTATGTTGTCCCAACACAAATGGATTAAGTAAAACTGACAAGACACTTTTTTCTTCATTGAAACAACTCAGCTAAATGAAGTTCACATGGTAACATGCATTTCTGAGTAATATGAACAAGGGAGGATTCTATAAAAGTGACAATAGTGAAAGTTCCATCTTTGAGTGGATATTTTCGAATAAAGGTTACAGTTAGAAGGCTGATGACATCACAAAGAACTGTTTATTTCATAGAATTTCAATACAAGTTCAGTCAGCATTATTTGTGACATAATGATGATTACCACAAAAACAAAAAAAGCAAGAATTGCAGAAACAGTGAGCCACTTACAATGGGAGTCAATGGGCCAATTTTTGGAGGGTTTAAAAAGCAGAAATGTGAAGCTTATAATTTCTCAAAAATACTTAATTGTTTACATAAATCATTGTTTTTATGGTTGTTAAAGGTTTAAGGCTTACGGTGTTACTTTGTCATAGCAACGAAGCTGTAAAATTAGATATTTGGACTTTGCTATACTTTGAAAGAGAGAGTATTTTAACGATTAAGAGTTGGCCCCGTTCACTTCCATTGTAAGTGCCTCACTGTAACCGAAATCAACTTTTGTTGTAATCCACAACATGCCACAAATGCTGTCGATTGAGCTCAACTTATTGAACCTGCAATATTACTCTTAATAACTTAGAAACAATACACTGATCAGAAGACCCTGGTGTGATGTTGGCATAGTGGAGCACATAACTGGTAATCAGAAGGTTGCTGGTTCAATCCCCACAGCCACCATCATATAAATATCACAGCATTTTCACAATGAAGCGAGCAATCAATAACATGTGTGTCATCAACCTGTCCTCATCGTTAGCTCAAGCTCCACTCACCACCAGGGACTAACATTAAAGAACCTGTATTTTTAAGAGATAACTATTGACATGTTCCACTAATGTTTGACACTCAGAAAGTGGCCAAATACATTTCTGTTTTCATTTGTTTATCAGTTGTTTTATCAATTATACGAATCGTATTATTGTGCATGTCCTGCTTTAAAAAAAAAAAAAGCTCTTTCTCTCCTTGTGCATCAATTTAAAAAGGTTACTCAGAGGTCCTTAGAGGACAAAAATGTCACCGTCACTTGCTAAAACTGCCATGATAATATTATACATGAACATTATTTTTCACTTTCAATGAGTTAAATTTTTAGCAACATCAGTACTGATCATAACTACCAAATATTAATTCATTTTCAGGATTTTAACCCTTTAAATGCAAGTTTGTTTATATAATGCCACTGTTGTTTTTACACATGCACACACACACACACACACACACACACACACATGTTGGTCTACCTATCATTATGAGGCCTTTCCATAGACATAATGACTTTTATACTGTATAAACTATAGATTCTATCCTCTAAACCTAACACAACCCCTAAACCTAACCCTCACAGAAAACCTTCTGCATTTTTACATTTTCAATAAAACATTGTTTAGTATGATTTTTAAGCGATTTGAATTATGGGGACACTAGAAATGTCCTCATAAATCACATTTATAGCAAAATACCCTTCTAATTACTAATTTGTAACTACAAAATTGTCCTCGTAAATCACAAAAACACGCACACACACACACACACGCACGCACGCACACACACACACACACACACATTTAGCTGCATCATTTATACAATTGGTCTGCAGTGCTCTATAATACAGCAAACAGAGAATAGGGGAAAAGCTTGTATTTGCTCCATAGGTCAAATATGAGAAAATAGCGCCATCTGCTGGAAAATATTAAAAAATACATTTTTAAGCCAGAGCGCCATAATGACAGCATAATATCATAGAATTCATGATTTTATACTTTAATGGCACTGGGATCAAATATTGCAGTTTTAATGGTTTTCAATGGGGACATTTTTGTCCTGAAGGTCCTGAGTGCGACTATTTTGTGTACACAGTGTATTACAGATGTATTATAGGAGCTGAGATTGAAATTCCAAAATTCCACAACAATACACACCCTTGGCAAAATGTATCCCGTTGGCATTAAGACCGAAAAAACTCAAATGAAAAACTCTGGAAAAAAAAAAAAAAAAAACACGACCTGTCCCACGGAACCAGCTTTCTAGTCAGCATCTCAGAATGAATGTCCGAGGACATGATGGGAATAAGTTCAAAAACAGAGGACCAAAGTGAACCGTCAGGGGGCTTCCTCAAGCAGGGCGGGCTGAAAAGTGCGTAAATTCCCTGATGTCCCTGAGTGCGGGACGGCTCTGTCTCAAACCCCTCAAAGAAGACAGTACAACAGCCGGGCACAAGCCCGCAGATAAAGGCTCAGATAGTGATTGAGAGTGATGCTTAAAAGGATTAGAGAAAGAGGGAGGGGGAACAAGAGAGGGGAGGGAGATTTGCCATGAAGCTTGCTGCCCTTGAACACACACAGGGCAAATCCGGTCTAGAAGAGTAGTAGAGGGAACACGTACAAGTCGATATTCTTGACTTTTGGAGACTTCACACACGCACCCTCCTCCGGTAATTCAGCATCTCCTGCAGAACTAGGGCACCGTCCTTCCGCGCGCGCGTGTGCATATTTCGGGGTGTTTAAAAACCTCTACGGCAGGGAGGAATAAAATTAAAAAACAAACCAGGAAGAACTGCATCCTCGCTGCGGGTTTGGTGCCGATACGGCGCGAGGACAGCGCACGCACGTCAAGCGCGAGGTGAGTAGTACATCTCAACTACTTCAACAACCCAAAACGAACCTGTCACTGCGCCTCACTTTTGATTAATGTTTAAAGTTGTTTCTGGTCGAGTTAAATAGCAAAATAAGCTCTCTCGCCGACATTCTCGGTTGATAAACGCGAGTTATAGGGTTTTATCGTGATCATGGGCGTAGACCACGCTGGGGATGAGGGGGACACGTCTCCCTCCCGACTTTCAATAAAAGTTATTTTTCACAGGGCAAATGTGTTTATGCTGTGTCTTTCATACAACAAATGTCTACATGTGTAAATGCAAAGGTTAAAATTCACTGGTCAATTGTGCAATTAATTAAATAAATAAATATCAATTGAGAGCCTCCGATACCGATCCGATACCGGTGTTGTTTTTTCATAATCAGTTTATAGAACATCTATACCTCATTGAGTGATGCTAATTATATGTAAAGAAACACAAACCTTTAACTACACATTATTTCAATAGAAATCTACTACAAAATGTCTATTAAGAAAATAACTTTATTATTAACTAGTCTATTGGATAATGTTGCGGCAAAATTAACAGTAATTCCAGTATAAGTGGTCAGTAGAAAAGAAGGCAGTTATTTCATTTGTTATTTTTTGCAAAAAAACATTCATCTTGGATCTGGACTTCATCAGGAGGATTCAGATCTCCTTTTTTATTCAAGATATCAGTTGACTTTTCATTCACACAGTTATTTTTTGGAACCCATTTAACATAAATATTGTTGTAATTTGTAAAAATAAAAATGAAAATAAAATAAAATATATATATATATATATCAATAAAATAATAATAATAAAAACCCTCACGCTTTTATTTTGACATTCTGAGCTCTCCGGGACGTCCTGTATGTGTTTGTTTGTAGGCTAGTTCACAGTAGTTTAATTCGCTTCTTATTCAAGTTCTGGTCAAATGCTCCTCCGGTGCCTTTCTAAATGCATATTATAAGTGAACCGAACTATTGAGCATCTACATCTGAGATGTTGTTCGTGAGTAGCGCTCAAATGTTGCGCAACATGTGAAGGCTAAAAATAGCCGCGAGTGTGTGTAAATATAGCAGCGCCATTCAATAACACGTTGGCGCTGCACGTGCATATTATATATTTACTTATTAAACAGCCTTTTGTGATTCACAGAGCTATTGCACGTTTTCAAGTGGCTTTGAATAAAATGCACAAGTCATATGAACTACTTTAATTGAGTTTTACGGTAAAAGATGTAAAAATGCTACAGTAAAAAAAAACTTAATTGGTAAACGTGTAGTTACCTTCAAATATACGGTACAAAATGTAAATATATTTAAAAAGACAATACATGTGGTTTTCCGAAGAAAAAAGAAAAATGAAATGTTTTAGATGTAAAAATTCAGATTTTCCCGTATAATTAACGCTAAAAGTTTATATTATTCTTAATAAGAGTAAAAAACAAGAATCGTGCGTTCCCAGAATTCCCTGCGTGACCCATTACATTTAATTATATATTAGGGGAATAGTTATGTTTCGTCATATTTGTAATTTCAGTTATGTACATTGGGGTGTTCTGTGTTATATTTGATGTAGTTTAGTTAATGTTTATTGCATTATTTAAATTACCCTGATGGTTTTTAGTGTTTATTTGAGTGACACTGAGCGCCATCTCTGCATGTTTATTGGTCATTACTCATGAAAGAGCCCCTATTGATGAACTTCATGTCATCATGTGCCCTTCAGTAATTACTACAGTGATTAACAGTACATTATAAAGTGAAAAGCAGATTTTTATAGTTTCAAAAGGTTAATATCAAGTTTATCATTTAATAATATAAACTAAGATAACTCACCTTAAAATATACAGGCATCAAAATTACATCCCGTTAAGCCTGAAACATGGTTACCGTATTTTTCACAGTGAATTTCTGGCAGTTTTTTACCATAAATTTAGCAGGATTTTTTTACAGTGAAGTGTTAATAGAAGAATTAATGTAATTTGGTTATAAAATAATAAGCTTCCCATTTCTGCCTTTAAACCTTCCAAAAATTGGACCCATTCACTTCCATTGTAAGTGCCTCACTGCAACCCAGATTTTGGTAAATAATCAACGTTATGCCACAAATTATTTCTACCTGATCTAACCTTTAAAAAAATAGTTTAATTGTGTCACCAGATGCAGTCAGGTTTATTCAGTCATTATAAATGTTTAGGTTACCTGACAAAACATATCATTTATACAGTAGAATCTGCAGAGAAATGGACAAAGTAAAAATGTGGTTCCTACAGCAAGCGACAGTGCAACATTTAACCACTGAAGGGTGTAATGCGATTACAAAGTAATTAGTTACTGTAATCTAATTACTTTTACTGCAAAACAGTAGTGTAACACATCATATTTTAAATTCTTGTAATCAGTAGGGCTGGGTAACCTTAAAAAAAAGTTCGATATCGATACTGATACCTTGACTTTGAAACCGGTTCCTAAACGATACTTTTTTGGATACCAATTTTATGAAATCTGTTTTAACAACATTACAAACATTACACATTATCTCAAAAAAACTTCAGTTTGTTGACTTTTTTTTACAGACTCAAAGACTCATCTCCTGTGCCTTCTGGTCTCCTCATGCCAGGGTCGGCAGTGGCAGAGGCTATAACATTAATGTGAAGAGGGAAAAAAAACTAAAACTAGAAAGCTAAACCATTAATTCAGCCAACCCTTGGATAAGAACGGTTTGACAAGATAACAAGTTTAATGTGAATTAAACATGATCAGTTACTGTCAACCATAAATAATTTTTAGCATATTTAGCTAGCTAGCTACAGCCATACATCCAAACAATATCTAAGGCTACGTAGGTCCCAGTTTATAGGACTATGTCACCGCGCACAGAAACGTCAATTTAACAAGTACACAAGCATGTACCACTACAAGTTAGCCGATTTTGTTTGTTGGTTTGTTTGCTAAACGTTAACCTCACCTGTCGGAGTCCCAGTCATAGCACCGCTGCATTCATCAGTAGTTTGAGGAGGACTCATTTGGTGGGCATGTTGAAGGAAGCTCTGTGGCAGGAGGACGCTGAGAGGATGACTGCACCGGCTCGGTCTTCTTGCAGTCGAAGACGGAGCAACTTTCTGCTCTTAAGTTTATTCCGTGCACTGTCAAGTGCTTCATTAGATTTGTCGTGTTGCCGGTCTTGGCAGCAATTATCTTGTTAAAATATTGCATTGCGCGCTGTTGGCATCGAGCCTGGTGAAACATAGCCACACTTTTGATCTTTTCCACATCTTTCACATGTATGGGGCTTGATACTCATACACACTACAGCCTCACATGTGAGCCGCGTCTCTGGGCGTATCCGGCGTAAACTAGTGTTTTTCCTTGATGCCTAAACACAGCCAGTCACCGGACTTTTAGATTTGGGCACATCTAGCATGCTACATGCTTATCACTGACGTTGACGAGATTAACCCCATAGGTCTCGAAATTCGGTACTGAACGACAAGACATTTTCCGATACTCGATTGTTTAGAGGCAATTCGGTCGGTGCCTAAAATGTATCGAACTCGATACCCAGCCCTAGTAATCAGATTACAGTTACTGACTTATAATTCATCTAATTACATTTAAGTACATTATTAGCGTTACACATGTTTTTGAAATAATATTATTTATGTTGAATTATTTTAAAGCATGAATTATAGACCTGTAATGAGTGAGGTCTATAATATAATGAGTAATGTGAGGTGCTGAGTGTATGACTTATGTGCAACAATGAACAAGGAGGAAAAATTAGACATTTTGAATTTGGTGGGACGAAAAGTGTTTTAGAAAGTAACTTAAAATCAAAGTAATTAGTAATGTGATCACTTGTCCAATGAAGCAATTAGTATAGTAATCTGATTCTAATTTTACAGAAGTAAAGTTAGTAATTAGTCATTTGTAGTGGATTACTATTTTTGTGTAACTTACCCAACACTGCATTTAACATACATTCAGCACAGAGTGTGCAATATCTGCATCGCTGTATCTGCATGCATCTAATGCACACCGGCTTCCTAGAAGTCTGTGAAGTGTTTACATGCATGAGTGTGAGTCCAACGCATGTTTCTCACTCCAGACTTGTGTTGAACGCAACCGGCCATCTGTCAGGACTGGTGGCAGTTCACAACGTCTGTTCGGGGTCTTTGGCAAATTAGGCTATCAGCTAAAAATCATCACTTGAAAAAAACAAACAAACAAACAAACTGACATCAAGAAAGATAAGTGAAATTGAGCACTAAATTATCTGGGTTTTGCTTTCAGGACCATGGACAGCGGCTGCTGAAATCTTGCTGCCAGGAAATAATGGAACTTGATGGATATTTCTAATTTTGGACACGGGGATACCCCATTCAACACGAGTTCCAGCCCGTAATTATGCTCTGCAGCGGCGTGCACATGCACAAGGATCTGCTATGGATGTAGGTTCGAGAGAACGCATCAGCACCTTTGACCGGGACAGTGTCCAAGCGCACATAAATAAGACTTGCTCTGCCAGTGCAAACAACTCACAACTCAATAAACTCTATTCACAAGGATTTCCCCCAACCATATAACTATAAACACCTTTTTATACACATATTTGTCTAGATATTTGACTTTTTCCCTTGGAATAAATCAAAGCATGACCATGGTGAGGTTATGGAATGTTTTAACTTGACCACCGGTGCTGCTGTTCCATGTTAACACGTTCCCCAGCTGTACCCACGGTGGTCCCTCTCCTGTTTCTCCGGACCCTCGGAAATCCCTCTCGGTCGCGCGACTGCCATGCGTGCACGCGCGGGGATCCTCTTACTGCTTGTGCACCTTCTGGCGCAAGCCCGAGGCCAGTACGACCTGTGCAAGTCGCTCGTGAGCACGGATGAAGGCGCCATGTGGGAGCATTACGCGTGCCAACCCAAAGCCCTGTCTATGAAGGAGTATGTGCGCATCCGGGTCGAGCCACCGGGCATCACTTGCGGGAACCCGCCGGAGAGATTCTGCACGCTGGTAAGTCCTCTGAACTGTTATCAACTAACTTAAGAGGCAGCTTTTAATAATTTGGAAATGTTTCATTTTAAATAGCACAAATAAAAATGTCCCTACTTCCTCAAATAAATAACAATGCAATAAACGTAATGATACTAAATGCACAACATGCCAATTCCTAGGCCTATCACAATACGAAACTGCATAAATTCTCAAATACAATACACACTAAAAGTTTGTACTTTGTTAGTATTGGAAAAATACATACTTTAGAATATGGAGCAAAGCTATTTTGTCTTACTACTGGAGGTATAATACCATCCGGGCACTGTTGGCATATTATTTTCTACCTATACTATGAGTGGAGGCACATTCATTCTAATCTTGCATCCTATTGAGGACAAATAGAGAGTTTAAAGGAATATTCAATACAAGTTATGCTCAAATAACAGCATTTGTGGCACAATGTTGATTACCACAAAAATAATTTCGCCTCATCCGTCATTTATTTAAAATTTTCAATAATTATTGCCACGAGATGTAAACATTACACGTGTTAATATGATTTTAGTGTGATAAAATCGCTTACTAACCTTATCAGGGTGAAGTAATATCCACTATTACAACCTCGTTGCCATGGCAACGAAACCCTGAAATCACAGTTTTTGATATAACTGTAACAGAAAAGGTTAGTATGCCATTTTATCACACCAAAATCATGTTAACACGTATAAGCGAGGGACGAGACGAAATTATTTTTTGTGGTTATCAACACGAAGCCACAAATGCTGTCGATTGAGCTTCACTTGTATTGAACCCGGAATATTCCTTTAAAGTGCTCACATACTAAACAGGATTGAAGTATAGGTCCCTGTAGAAATAAAATGGGGGTTTTCCAATCAGTGGGCAATCGTTTTCAAACTGGGATGGGCATCTAATCAAAATAGGGAACCTCTGTTTGAGCTCAGACATCGTTGGGTTGAGAAAGGTACTGGGAACTGAACTTTTAGGGTGTGTTCACACTTGTAGTTCGGTTCTCTTGGTTCTCTTGGTCCGGACCAAAAAAGAAAATGATACATTTAGTCCTGGTTTGCTTGGCGTTCACACTGGCATTTTTAACACCGAACCTAACAATACAAAACCAAAAGGAAACAGGAAAAGTTCACGACCTGATTGGACAGCTTTTATGATGTATATTTTTGGACTGAACTTACCGAACATCCAAAATAATTCTGGCGAAATGCCCTCGTTATATATATATGTATATATGGGGGTATTTTTACCAGCTGAGAACAAACAAAGAGATAATAAAATGTGTAAAGGAGTCAAAACAATGCCAGGAATTCCTCCGTTGCACACACAAACAAAGATATGCTGTAAGGACGGCTGACGGGCGGTTCCGACGCCTGTCCCGAACTGTAATGGGCAACATAGCTCCTATGATGAGAATAACCAGGTATGCTTGAGGTCAGTATTAGTCAAATTACTTCCTGTTTTTGGTCCGTTTAGACGTCTTTGGTCCATGTTGCGTTCATATATGAATCGAACCGTACCCACAGTTTGTTTGGAAGCGGACCGAGACCACTATTCAGGCTTTCTCGGCCCGCTTGTTTGGTGCGCACCAAGGTTCAGGTGACAGCGTTCACACTTGTTCAAATGAACCGCACGAAAAGAGCGATCGCACCAGAGTTCATTTTAATTGAACCAAACCTGCCAAGTGTGAACACACCCCAAGTAAATCAAGTAAAGAGGTTGAAAAACGCCCGCTGAGACATCAGTCTAACAGGATTGGACATAAGATTTTTTTGAAGGATGTATGAGGTGTTTTTGTCCATCCAGTGCAAGTCAAAGGGGTCCTAAGCTTTCAAGCTCAAGAAAGGACATACCATAAATTATGACTCCAGTGGATTAATCCGTGTCTTCTGAAGCGATATGAACTCTTTGGGTGAGAAACAGACCAATACGTCAGTCTTTATTCACTATGAATCTGAAGTAAATGATGAGAGAATTATTATTTTGGGGGGAACTAACACAGGACAATGGAAGGAATAAGTAACATGCTAGTGCATTAATCAGAGGGACAATTAGTAACCTGTTGGGAGGGCAGATGTTTTTTCACAGGTTTACAGTTTGTTTTACAAACCACCAGTCGTGGTGTCCATGCAAAACAATCAGGGCTCACAGGACGGTGCCAACCAGCACCGATCATGGGGTGTAGGTCTTGAAGCAGCGTCAATTTGAGCAGGATCTGCTGTGCAGGTCACCAACCGCAGCAGAAAAAATACAGCTGAGGTCAGCACGCATGGACAGCAAGAGGCAAAGGTGTTGTTCACCCACGTGCGTTTGATGAGTCCAGTTCGCAGGGACAGAGGAACAGAAGGATAACAGCAGGACCCACAGGGTCAGCAGGTTATTCTGTAGGGCACAGAGGTCACTTGTTTAGGAGGTCCACCTTGGGTATAATAAATTGAGACTACAAAGTCATGTAGATATTTGTCAAACATATGTTAAAACACTAAAAGATTAGTTCCTCAGATTTAAACATTATATAGTAACAAAAAAATCCTGTTCTTTTAATGTTCATAAGCGCTATTAAAGTGGCAAGAAAAAGTATGTGAACCCTTTGGAATGAGCTGGTTTTCTGCATTAATTGGGCATAAAATGTGATCTCATCTTCATCAAAGTCACAAGTAGAGACAAACACAATGTGCTTAAGCTCACAACACACACACAATTATAATCTTTCATGTCTTTACTGAACACATCCCATTAAACACTCACAGTGCTGTGGAAAAAGTAAGTGAACCCTTAGGCATGTGGATGGTAACACGATGGATGGATGTTTATAGTAACACGATTTTGTGAAAGCAGCGGTATGTGCGTTCCCGTGAGTGCTGAGGTCACTTGGTCTGTCTTGAGACTTTTAGCCATTGGCATGCTCACGCGAGAAGTGATGCATGTGCGACACACCCAGAACAGCAGCGCTGTTTACAACTGAGTAGGAGGAACGCTGAACAGACCGAAAGACGTAAACAAATTGAAGCAAATTTAAGTTTAAGTTAACAAAGTTAAGAGGAGATACAAGGAGGAGAAGAGGAGATACAAGTTGTGAACCTGAGTACTCTGACCAGGAGCACAGGGAGATAGAGGAGGCTGGACCAACAAGCCTCAGCGAGACAGAGAGCTCAGGATACGTGGTGTGCATATGGAGGCAATGCCAACAGAGGTAGAGAGTGTCTGCTGCAACGAATGGAACTCTGCCAAAATGAGGGTGAGTAAATTATGAGAGATTCATTTTTGGGTGAACTATCCCTATAATAATTGGTTGAACCTCCTTTGGCAGCAATAACCTCAACCAAGCATTTCTGGTAGCTGCAGAATGCCGATTAAACCTGCAAAATGTTCAGAAGGAATCGTGGACCATTCTTCCTTACAGAACTGCTTCAGCTCAGACATATTCTTATTATATCTGGTGTGAACGGCTCTCTTGAGGTCATTCCACAGCATCTCTATTGGGTTAAGGTCTGGGCTCTGACTGGGACACTCCAAAAGGTGGATTTTCTTTTTTTAAGTCATTCTGTAGTGGATTTACTTCGATGTTTACAGGGTAGTTGGCACACAGCTACCCTGGCATTATTCTGTAGGATACCTTGATAAACTTGGGAATTCATTTTTCCCTCAATGTTGGCAATCGTTGCAGGCCCTGAAGCAGCCCAAAATCACGATGCACCCTCCACTGTACTTCACCGTTGGGATGATGTTTTCATTTTCGTATGCAGTGCCCTTTTTATGCCATACATTGTGCTGTGTGTTCTTCCCGAACAATTCAACCTTAGATTCATCAGTCCACAAATAATTTTCCCAGAGTCAAGATGGTCTTTGGAAATCTTCAGGCATGCAGCAATGTTTTTGTTGGAAAGAAGCAGCTTCCTGGCATGCCTGTTTAATGTTTTCTATATAGTAGAGTCATGAACAGAGATGTTAACCAGTTCCAATGATTCCTTCAAGTCTTTATCTGTCACTCTACGGTTCTGTTTTCCCTCATTAAGTATTCCGCGATGTGACCCTTTTAGTCATCTTGGCTGGATGGCCACTTCTAGGGAGAGTATCTATAGTACTAAATCACTAAATCATCTTCTTTTAGAGACTATTTGTCTAACTGTGGACAGATTCATATTTAAGCTCTTCGATACAACTTTGTAACCCTTTCCAGCTATATGCAGAGTAACAATTCTACATTGTAGGTCTTCTGAGATCTCAAGGTCCACTTCAGCAGATGATACTTATGACTAGCAAACTCAAAATGTTTGAGTGCTTTTTATAAGTCAAAGTAGCGCTAACCCACACCTCCAATCTGGTTTCATTAACTGGATGCCAGGTTTGCCATCTCCTGACTCGAATTAGCTTTTGTTGACGTCATCAGCCTAGGGGTTCACATACTTCTTCCAACCTTTTTCCAACCTACACTGTGAATGTTTGAATGATGTATTCAATACATACAAGAACAATACATTCATTTGTGTAATTAGTTCAAACAGATTGTGTTTGTTCATTATTGTAACTTAGATGAAGTTCAAACTAGATTTTAAGACAAATTTATACTTAAAATGCTATTTTAAAATGCTAATAAAAAGAAATAGGATTTATTTGTAAATTATATTCACCCTTTGCTATATTGAAAGCACCACAACTACACATTATATGATGTTTTCCCTTGTGAATTTCATAGTTTAAAAAAAAATCGATAATTGCTACACACTCCAAAGTTGGGACAGTGGAGTGTTTACCCCTGTGAAACATCACCATTTCTTCTAATATCACTTATTAGGCATTTGTGCACTGGAGACACAAGTTTAATTTAAAAAGTTGAATTTTAACCCATTCATCCATTATGTAGGTCTTTGTCTTTATCTGCTTAATAATGCGCCACACATTGTCAATTGGAGATGATCAGGACTGCAGGCAGGCCAATCTAGCACCCCTCTGCTTATTCTGCCAATATGTGGTTCGAAGCTGTCCTGCTATAAACGCCGGGACGTCCCTGGATAAGACAGCGCCTGATGGCAGTATATGCTGCTCCAAAATGTGTTCATATACAGTGAGGAAAATAAGTATTTGAACACCCTGCTATTTTGCAAGTTCTCCCACTTGGAAATCATGGAGGGGTCTAAAATTGTCATCGTAGGTGCATGTCCACTGTGAGAGACATAATCTAAAAAAAAAAATCCAGAAATCACAATATATGATTTTTTAACTATTTATTTGTATGATACAGCTGCAAATAAGTATTTGAACACCTGTCTATCAGCTAGAATTCTGACCCTCAAAGACCTTTTAGTCTGCCTTTAAAATGTCCACCTCCACTCCATTTATTATCCTAAATTAGATGCACCTGTTTGAGGTCGTTAGCTGCATAAAGACACCTGTCCACCCCATACAATCAGTAAGAATCCAACTACTAACATGGCCAAGACCAAAGAGCTGTCCAAAGACACTAGAGACAAAATTGCACACCTCCACAAGGCTGAAAAGGGCTACGGGAAATTGCCAAGCAGCTTGGTGAAAAAAGGTCCACTGTTGGAGCAATCATTAGAAAATGGAAGAAGCTAAACATGACTGTCAATCTCCCTCGGACTGGGGCTCCATGCAAGATCTCACCTCGTGGGGTCTCAATGATCCTAAGAAAGGTGAGAAATCAGCCCAGAACTACATGGTAGGAGCTGGTCAATGACCTGAAAAGAGCTGGGACCACCGTTTCCAAGGTTACTGTTGGTAATACACTAAGACGTCATGGTTTGAAATCATGCATGGCACGGAAGGTTCCCCTGCTTAAACCAGCACATGTCAAGGCCCGTCTTAAGTTTACCAATGACCATTTGGATGATCCAGAGGAGTCATGGGAGAAAGTCATGTGGTCAGATGAGACCAAAATAGAACTTTTTGGTCATAATTCCACTAACCGTGTTTGGAGGAAGAAGAATGATGAGTACCATCCCAAGAACACCATCCCTACTGTGAAGCATGGGGGTGGTAGCATCATGCTTTGGGGGTGTTTTTCTGCACATGGGACAGGGCGACCGCACTGTATTAAGGAGAGGATGTATTGCGAGATTTTGGGGAACAACCTCCTTCCCTCAGTTAGAGCATTAAAGATGGGTCGAGGCTGGGTCTTCCAACATGACAATGACCCGAAGCACACAGCCAAGATAACCAAGGAGTGGCTCTGTAAGAAGCATATCAAGGTTCTGACATGGCCTAGCCAGTCTCCAGACCTAAACCCAATAGAGAATCTTTGGAGGGAGCTCAAACTCCGTGTTTCTCAGCGACAGCCCAGAAACCTTACTGATCTAGAGAAGATCTGTGTGGAGGAGTGGGCCAAAATCCCTCCTGCAGTGTGTGCAAACCTGGTGAAAAACTACAGGAAACGTTTAATTGCAAACAAAGGCTACTGTACCAAATATTAACATTGATTTTCTCAGGTGTTCAAATACTTATTTGCAGCTGTATCATACAAATAAATAGTTAAAAAATCATACATTGTGATTTCTGGATTTTTTTTTTTAGATTATGTCTCTCACAGTGGACATGCACCTACGATGACAATTTCAGACCCCTCCATGATTTCCAAGTGGGAGAACTTGCAAAATAGCAGGGTGTTCAAATACTTATTTTCCTCACTGTATGTCTGCATTAATAGTGCCCTCACAGATGTGTGAGTTACCCATGCCATGGGCACTGACACACCCCTGGCCCATACAGACACTGGCTTTTGGACCTGATGCTAATAACAGTTTTTGAACAACAACTACTGAATGCAAAGAACAGAAAGGGTATTAACAGAGACATTATTCAATGCATTACTTGAAATTTCACTGCTAATGTGAGTGATTTCCTCTCATTGTAGTAAAGGGTTGTGCATAAAGTAAAAGAAGGACTTTAGGATTTAAAAATCGGTTTCAAAAGTTCGTTCAAACGAAGATCGTGATGCATCGGAAAATCGTTGCCCGTGATACCATGATTCGTGAAATGTCATCATTGATGTCAAATCCTGAGTTTGAAATATAAAGAAGAAGAAGCCCACATGGTCCAATAATCTTTTGGTGTGTTTTAACCCCACAAACAGCACTTTTGGGGCATTTTCAGCTCAATTTGGAATGAAGCACCCAACTATCTAAGCAACAAAAGGATCTGGAAGTGTTGCTGTAGAGCATTTGTTTGTAACTTAATCTATAGTCCAGCTCTCCCGACAAGGTGCTTGATTTGAGGTATCAAAAGTAAAAGGAAATGGTCTAAAAGGAAGTCAAAAGAGAGGATGGGAGTGAGGAGGGCAGATTGGAAAGAGTACAAGAGCTTAAACAAATACTAGTATCAGGGGAAAAGAGGTAATACAACACCGATTAGTCCAGATCAAATTATAGACACTGCAATGTTGTGCATAAACACACATTCTGTAGATACACAAACACGCACATACGCACAAACTTATTCATTACAGATGATTGTGAAGTAGTTGAGCTTTCACAATGATGATGGGACTGAAAATACAGACAGCTATTAGAGGCGGAAATGGACACAGCTTTCAGACACTTAACAGTCAGTGATCTGTTTAATGATAGACAACTCTATTCTCTCTTTCTCTCACACACGCTCAAACTAAGGGACTAGCACACACAACGATGAAAGTTCTGTCATCATTTACTCACCCTCATGTTTTGCCAAACCCATGTAACTTTCTCTCTTCTGTGGAACACAAAATGAGATGTTAGGTACAATGTTCATGCTGCTCTTTTCAAAACATTGAAAGCATATAGTGACCAAGGTCTGTAAAGCACCATAAAGGACAAAAAAGCATATGACTTTGTAAAGGGGTTAATGGAAAGGATGAGGCGGGAACCGGCTTGAACCAAAAAGACAAAACACACACACACACAGGTGTCAGACAGCTGTCCGTAAATCTCTCTCTCTGTCGTACTGCCATCTTCGGTCGGCCTTTATCCCTCTCTAGGGCTTATTAGCCCGATTAGGGGATGGATGTGTGGAATCACGACCTGGCCCCGCCCTTCGCTCTGCCACATTCCTCCCTCATTCTCTCAGGCTGGGTCCATGATGCCCCCCCCCCCTTTCCCTGGGGAGGGGCGTGCCTTCCACCTCGTCTGCTGGCAGGTCATCCCCGTCTACCTGGATGAGGGAGGGGACAAGGGCACCTACACGCCGTGTCAAATTAACAAAACATTTTTAAAGAATAGAGGGAAGGGCCAACAAAGAAAGGAGAGAGAGAGAGAGAGAGAAACAAAACACTTACTCGCCTGTTCTCCAACACACTCTAGCTTGGTCCTCGGCCACTCCTCCAACCTCCAATGGACGACAGCTGTGCCTCCCCGGATGGATCAGAGGTAGTCTTCTGGCCCCTGGTGAACGGAACGCCGTGCCACGTTCTTGGGAAACAGAAGGGGTCTCCCGCGCCCTTGGCAGCGGTTCTCCAGCTCCAGGTGGTCGGCCGGGAGCCCCTACCCGCTCGCGGTCAGCGGTCTTCACGACCCTGCCGCGTTTAGCGGCTGGTAGGGGTCTCCCCCCGTCCCTAGCTGCGGCTCTGACCGCTCCAGCGGTCGGCTAGGAGCCCCTTCTCCCTTCGAGGTCGGCAGCCGTTCGTCCGCTCTCAGGCAGCTGGGCTCCTCCGTCGCCCGGCAGATGGCCACGGTTGCTCCATTGGGGTGGATGGTAGTGGCGAGGACTCTACCCTTCCTCCTTCCCGGGTTTCGGCACCAGTGTAAAGGGATTAATGGAAAGGAGGAACCGGCTTGACAATATCAATTATATTTTAATTATAAACTTAACCAAAAAGACACACAGGTGTCAGACAGCTGTCCGTAAATCTGTCTCTCCTCGCACTGCCACCTTCGGTCGGCCTTTATCCCTCTCAATGGCTAATTAGCCTGATTAGGGGCCAAAATTCCGTTCAAATCAGTTTGTTTCTCGGAAATGATCAGAAAATCATACTGGTTTGGAACAACATGAGGGTGACTAAATGATAACAACTTTCATTTTTGGGTGAACTATCACTTTAGATCCCCTTAAATGAATGTTTATAATAACTTGTACATCCAAGGTAGAAATTCTGATGGGAACTTATCACAGGAAAAGCACACGCACACACACACGCTCACACACACACACACACACACACACACACACACATGTTGTGTTTCCATGTTTTATGGGGACTTTCCATAGACATAATGGTTTTTATACTGTAAAAACTTTATATTCTATCCCCTAAACCTAACCCTACCCCTAAACCTAACCCTCACAGAAAACATTCTGCATTTTTACATTTTCAAAAAACACAATTTAGTATGATTTATAAGCTGTTTTCCTCATGGGGACCGACAAAATGTCCCCACAAGGTCAAAAATTTCGGGTTTTACTATCCTTATGGGGACATTTGGTCCCCACAAAGTGATAAATACACGCTCACACACACACACACACACACACCCCTGAGACTTGAGTTGTTGAGCTGGAGTGCTGCTAATGGACTGGCCTCTAGAATGTTTCTTAGGATGTCCCAAGCTCTTTAATATTGATGGGGTCGTTAATGGCCCTGCACAAACGTTTCCCTTTTACATTCTAGACATGACGAGGGTGGGCAGGCGGGCACAATCAGCACTTTACAATAGACGGGATCCTCCCTAGCATGTCTCCTTCCAAGAAAATGACAAACTCAAATGAAGAAAAAGATGGGAGAAAAACCAAATGCTGCACACTGACATACATATGGCAACATGATTTAAGTAACGAAGCGAGTTAAAAGAAAAGTTCACCCAAAAATGAGAATTCAGTCATCGTTCAGAATCTATTAGAATCAAGTTACTATACTTACGTTTTCGTGAAATGATTTTCGCATGGCTCGTTGTGAGTATCACGGCACTTTCCAGTTGAAATGAACACTAGAGGCGCTATAACAACAGTGAATTATATTTACTTTCACACAAATCACGCGTGAAACGGCAGATTATTAGTTTATAAACACTTACTTTTCACCCTGTTCCTCTAACAATGCTATCTTATGACATCTAAACACTTTTACTGTGGTGCGTGACTTGTAAGCAGGGCTGGACTGGTAATCTGGCATACCAGGCATTTTCCCGGTGGGCCGACGCACTTTGGGGCCGATCAGGGGCGGACTGGCCATCGGATGAACTGAGCTGGCTGGTCTGTCTGCTGCGAAATGTGCCGAATGGGCCACGATAATCTAAAATGAGCCGCAGCGTTATGTAGAATGGACCACAAAACGGTGCCGCGAGATGCACTGAGCTGGCTGGTCTGTCTGCTGCGAAATGTGCCGAATGGGCCACGATAATCTAAAATGAGCCGCAGCGTTATGTAGAATGGACCACAAAACGGTGCCGCGAGATGCAGGAAAGGACAGCGAACACCTCCCCCACCCCCCTCAACAAGTTTTGGGCCTCTTGCCATGTGGTTGGTTTAGTAGTTGCGTGTTTCATGACACACTTTGCTTTTTAGGTTTAGGTTCAAGGCAACTGGCCCAAAAGTTGTTGAGCGGGGGGAAGGGGAGGGTTGTTGTTCGCTGTCCTTTTCTGCATATCGCGATGCCATTTTGTGGTCCGTTCTGCATAACATAGCGGCTCATTTTAGCTTATTGCGGCCCATTCGGCACGTTTTGCGGACGCACAACTGGCCCGCTAGGTTCTCCCGCTGGCCATGATCGGCCCCAAAGTGCATCGGCCCACCGGGAAAATGCCCGGTATGCCAGATTGGTTCAAGGTTTAGAGTAAGGAGATCAGTTTTCTTCATTTAAAAATTGACTGAGTATTTACCTTAAAAATACTCATTTATTTGATGTAAAAAATGTTAGCACCACACAGAGAACATTTCACCTCAGAACTGCCACGAAGGAGCCACGTCACATCATTTTGCAAAAATGTCATCACAGTCTCTCAGTTTTCATGAGATCAGGCTGCATTTGCCCACATGCGCTTCTCAACCAATGTGATTTTTCCTTTAATGCGAAAATGTTCAATGGTGACTGGGGTTGGAAAAGAGCAGCGTGAACATTCTGCTAAATAACTTCTTTTGTATTGCACAAAAAAAAATTGAAAAACATGTTTTGAATGACTAGTGGGTCAATGGTGGCAGAATTGATGAACTTTATGAAATGAAATATGATTGATTTAAGGTTGTGTATAATATGCTAGACTAACGCTTGATATTATACTGTAATTGTTAGTGATCACAAGCTTTATTTCTTAATTATTCCATAAGAGTATTATAGGTGTAACTGTTCACATCTCACAGCAGCTGTCACTCAGTGCTGTTGTTGTTTGCAGTCCTAGTGTGTAAGTGTGAGTGTGTTTGTGTCTGTTGGTGTGTAAGTGTGTGTTTGTTCCCATGCATATCCATGTGTCTGTCCTAGTTTGTGCATGCTTGTGCCATAGTGTCTGTTTTGTTTTCAAGTGCTCTATTCTGAGCTGTTTAATATTATTTGGAAAGAGAAAGTGGCAGAGACAGAGAGACATAGAGAGAGACATAGAGACAGAGAGACACAGAGACAGAGAGAGAGAGAGAGATCCCCCAATGAAAGGGTCTAATCAAAGCTTACTTCAGCTAAAAAAAGGAGCACACATACACACACACACACACACACACTAAACAAGCACGTGTTGTTCATGCGTGCAGTTTCTGAGAGCACTCTGCCACATTGCACATGAAATGATAAGACGTGTTAACGTGAGGCCATATGTTGGGGTGTTTGTGTATGAAAGTAAAAAAAACCTCCTGCTACACTACAGTGCTCTCTGATTTAAAGGCACAAATGAGCCAGTGCTATAAATAGAAATGAGCGAGAGAGAGAGAGAGAGAGAGAGAGAGGAAGAGAGAGGGAGGCAAGTGAAGAAGAGAGGACAAACAGGAAGAAGGAAGGAGAGAAATGATCGAAGAGAGGAAACATCTTTCAAACTCTCTAACCGCACTACGTAATGCTGCGTTTGAAACAGCATACTACCATACTAAGTTTACAGTTTCTAGTAGCAGTATATAGTATGTATAGGTCTAGTATTGTACATATTGATGAACTACTGTAGTTTACATTTCTAGAAACATATAACTCTTGGAGCTCCTTAGAGGAGGGAATTTATTTTGATTTATTTGTAGTTTCTGACCGTTGTGTTTGAGTAAGGAGTGTTTTCATTCATAGCACAATAGCTACAGTATATGATGCGCTAACTAGTGTAAAATTGCTGGATAATAGCAGCAACATAGTGGCAATATTCGAATCTACTGTTCAAACAGTCTGCCCTGCATTTTCTAATATCTAACGCTATAAAAATGATTGATCGCATGTTAGGCGGTGTGAGATATTACTGCTATTGTTCATCTTAAAACGCTGAATGCTAATGCGAAGCTTATAAAGAAACTTTCCAAAAGCACTGACCTCAAAGTTTTTCATTACGAAAAGACTAATGTGTCTGCAATGTAATGTATTGCGTTCGACGCTCCAGAAATCTTATTAAGGAACTGCTTTTTTAAGTGTGGCCGTCTCATTGGATCGTGGCTGCAACATATTTTCCACCTGCTATATTTACACTTCATGCCTCACACCTGCACCGAAACACCAGGCGAGTGCCGCTGTTAGCATTTCTCCTGGCTTGTTCGAGGTTTTTATTAATAGTTTACTGTGTTTTTAAGTCCCTTAACCAAAATATTTACCAGTGTATGAAGTTAAAGGGAAAGTTCACCTAAAATGTTTAATTCTGTCATCATTTACTCACCCTCATGTTGTTCCAAAGCAGTATGACTTTCTCTTTTCTGTGGAACACAAAGGTAGAATGTTAGCCTCAGTCACCATTAACTTTCATTGCATCTTTCCAAGAATGTTAAAATTAGTGATGTCAGTCGTTTATTTTTTTTAATCGCGATTAATCGCTTGAGTTATTTTTGTAGTCATCCCGATTAATCGCAGATTTTGAAATAGCTGAAATAGGAAAGAAAACTGTGACGGGGGGAGGGCGGGGCCGGGGCGTGATTATACACACCCAGTCCCTAATTAGGCTAATTAAGCTTCCGAGAGGGATTAATGCCGACTGCGGACGGTGGTGCGACGAGAGAGAGATCGCTTAAGGTCAGCTGACATCGGCCACTCCTCCTCCCTCTAACGGACGACAGCCGTGCCTCCCCGGGTGGATCGGAGGCAGTCCTCCAGTCCCTGGCGTACGGAACGCCCCGCCGTGTTCTCGGGGAACAGAAGGGGTCTCCCCCACCCCTGGCAGCGGCTCTGACCGCGGCCCTGACCGTTCCAGGCGGTCGGTTAGGAGCCCCTTCTCCCCTCGCGGTCGGCGGCCTTTCCTCCGCTTCCAGGCGGCCGGGCTCCTCCATTGGGGTGGACGGTAGTAGCGAGAACTCTACTACGCCGTATCCCACTTCTTTCCCGGGTCTTCGGCACCAGTGTAAAGGGATCTCGAGTGCTTGTACAGTAATAGAGATACTGCCCATGGAAAGTCTTTCAAGCAAAGTCCCTTTAAGACAAGTCAGGTCACTTGGCCACTAATACCTTCAGGCCGCAATTAAGATACAAGTACAGCCCCTATCTACTTGAATAGGGAAAGACCAACTGACACGCAATGTCTCTATCAAAAAGGTGATTGGTTCTTTTGTAAGGCGGGACCTCCATTTCAACAGCCGCCCCAGAGTTGTGATTTCTCCCTTACAGAAGTGCCGTATATCAGTGAGCCGTCTCACCCTATAGTGTCTCTGGTTTCACTTTAGTCCCTTTTTATCATTAACAAATGTATTGATTCCATACTCAAAATAACATAAACAGCACATGAAAACACAAAATCAACTTTTATCAATATATGCACCCACCCCACCCCGGTCACCCAAAATACATCCCAGTGGTCAAACATTGAATAACAACTGACACACATATAAACAGACAGTCCAAAGAAAATACTCAATGACATAAAAGGGTTCCACATATTAATTAATTACATATATTTAACCCAATCTGTCCCTATCCGCTGCTTCTCCCTGGCAACCCTCTAGGAAGGCCAAGTAAGTGCCCCACTTCTTGCCATAAGCACCCAAACTGCCCAGCCTTCTGTGCAACATCTTTTCAAAAGCCACCACACTGCCCAACTCGGTGCACCAGCCGACTTCCATCCCCCAAGAATCACCATCCCGCTGGTAAGGACTCAGTTTTTGATGTGTTTGTTCACCTCATCACCCAGAATACAAAGTCTTCAAAGGCAGAATATTATCTGAGTGCTCAAGACCACACAGACACGACTCTGAACCCTTGACCAAAACTCTTGAATCTTAGTACAGAACCAAAAGACATGGGCTATGTCCCCATCCTCCAGCTGGCATTGCCAAGTAGGTGTGACTCTTAAGGCCAAGCCTACACCATCTAGAAGGAGTCCAATAAAAACTATTTAGAATCGAGGCGCATCCTTGCACCCCAAGACATAGACTTGACATTTTTAAAATATCCTACAGATTAGTCCCTTTTGATGTTCCACTCACCTAATATCGAAGAAAGTCGTCTAGGTGTACTTTAGAGGCAGCTCACTGTAGAGTTTGGATCAGATTTTATACTTCTGAATGTATTCCTCCGAGTGTTGTATTCTTAGTGATGTTCTCGTAAACTGAATGGAGCTCACATTGTATTCTCTGTTTCTTAAAGACAGCTATAACTCACACACACACACACACACACACACACACACACACACACACACACACACACACACACACACAGTGAGAAACTCTAAAGGTATATAAATCCACAGAGAGACAACAAAGAGAGAGAGAACAAAAAACAGACTGTAAGAGGAGATTAAAGGAAAGTTCTAGGTTCAACACAGGTTAAGCTCAATCGACAGAATTTGTGGAATAATGTTGAAAAAAATGGTCTGCCCTTATATAGCGCATTTTTAAACTTAGCGGTATTCAAAGCGCTTTACACTGTGACTCAATCACCCATTCACACACCAATGATAGCAAAGCGGACATGCAAGGTGCTAGCCTGCCATCGGGAGCAACTTGGGGTTCAGTGTCTTGCCCAAGGACACTTCGGCATGTGGAGTCGTGTGGGCCGGGTATCGAACCACCAATCCTGCGATTAGCAGTCAACCCGCTCTACCACCTGAGCCACAGCCGCCCCAAAACAAACAAATTATTTCGATGTTCGCTTTCAATGGAAGTCAATGGGGCCAGTCCATAAACATTCAAACACACACTGTTTCAAAAGTAGAGTCACAAATGTAAACATTACAAGTGTAAAATCACTTACTAACCTTATCAGTGTAAAGTTGTATCCAATATTGCAACTTTGTTGCCATGACGATGCAACGCCATAAAACCTGTAAGCCATTTTAGCTCACAAAAATCATGTTGAACAAAGTATTTATTTCATTAAAATCATGTTAACATGTACAAAGTTGACTTCCTGTTGCTACACTTTTGAAACAATGTGTATTTTAATGTTAATGGAATGGCCCGTTTCACTTTTATACTGCAATTAACGGTAATTAACTGCCATTTGTAACTGCAATTTTTTCTTCTACTTCTTATTTTTTTTATAAATGAGGGACAAATTGAAAATATTTTCTGTGGTATTCAACATTATGCTTCAAATGCTTTCAATTGAGCTAAACATGTATTGAATCTGGAACATATCTTTAAAGGGACAGTTCACCCAGAAATGAAAATTATCATTATTTACTCACCCTCATGTCATCCAAGATATGTTTGACTTTCTATCTTCACCAGAATTTTTCAGCCCTTTTGGTCCATACAATGCAAGTGAATGGGTGCCAAAATTTGGAAGCTCCAAAAATCAGCATAAAATCCTTATGAATGGATGAAATCAATGTCTTCAAAAGCGATATGACAGGTGTGGGTGTGAAACAGATCAATATTTAAGTCCATTTTTACTATAAATTCTCCTCCCTGCCCAGTCAAAATCCACATTAACTTTCACATTCTTCTTCTTGTGTTTTTGGTGATTCTTCATGCATATCGCCACCTACTGGGCAGGGAGAAGAATTTTTAAAATGTAAAAATCCAACTTAACTATGGATCTGTTTCTCACCCAAAGCTATCATATCGCTTCTGAAGACATGGATTAAACACTCTTATGGATCACTTTTATGCTGCCTTTAAGTACTTTTTGGAGCGTCAAAATTTTGGCACCCATTCAGTTGCATTGTATGGACCTCCAGAGCTGAAATATTCTTCTAAAACTCTTAATTTGTGTTCTGCAAAAGAAATAAATTCATACACAACTGGGATGGCATGAGGGTGAGTAAATGATGAGAGAATTTGTACTTTTGGATGAACTACCCCTTTAACTGATTTTACAATACTGATGTTCTAATCTAACTGATTGCATGGGACGCAGGTGGTACAAGGTACAATTCCAGTTTAACGGTGATGTAATGTACCAGTTGGTAGGTTTTATCAGGCTGCTATGTGGACGTTGTGACAGGGATCCAGCTCCATGCTGATTGTTGTCGCAGTGACGGGATTCCAACGCGGATAATTGCTCTAGGAGCTTAGTGATGTGGGCCACCTGCCTGAACAGTTGGCCGTGTGTGTGTGTGTGTGTGTGTGTGTGTGTGTGTGTGTGTGTGTGTGTGTGTGTGTGTTAACTGTATATGGGGCAGGAGGATAGAGTGGAAGGGAAAGCTTATACATTCTAGTATTGTGTCTTTAATTTATGCATTATCATGGCAAGGTCACGGTAAGGTCATGGCACAGACAAGAAATTATTTGGTGAGAAAACCTGTTTTAATAAAAACAAATGTATACATGCAATCATGCAAATACAAGCATTAAAGCATGTAAGCACCCAAAAACACACACATATAGATGCAAATACATGCACGCAAATGCATGCAAGCAAGAACATGCATACATGCACATTTAAGCATGCAAATACAAGCATGGTGACACATGAATTGTAAATACACATACAATCATGCCAATACATGCATATAAACATGCAAGCACCGAAAAACATACACACATATTGAGGCAAATACATGCGCACAAATGCATGCAAGCAAGAACATGCATCAATGCCCATTTAAGCATGCAAATGCATGCATGGAGGTACATCAATTCGAAACACACGTAATCATGCAAATACATGCATACAAGCATGCAAGCACCCAAACGCACTCACATATTTATGCAAATACGTGCACACGAAAGCATGCAAGCAAGAACATGCATACATGCACATTTATGCATGCAAATACATGCATATAAACATGCTAGCTCTTAAACACACACACACACACACAAACACACATAATGATGCAGATACATGTACACAATGCAGACAAGAGCATGCATCAACGCCCATTTAAGCATGCAAATACATGCATGAAGACACATTAATTGTAAACACACATGCAAACATGCAAATACATGCATATAAACATCTAAATACACACACATACTAATGTAAATATTCATGCACAAGCAAACACATGCACGTACGCACGCACACACACACACACACACACACACTGATGCAAATGCATGCACACAAATGCATGCCAGCAAGAGCATGCATCAATGCCCATTTAAGTATGCAAATACATGCATGGAGACACATGAATTGTAAACACATATGCAATTATGTAAATACATGCATGTAAGCATGCAAGCAATCTAAAACACACACACACATATTGATGCAAATACATGCACACAAATGCATGCAAGTAAAAACATGTGTACATGCACATTTAAGCATGTAAATACATGTATGGATGCACATGAATTGTAAACACACATGCAAATATATGCACATAAACATCTAAATACACACTCATACTAATGTAAATATTCATGCACAAGCAAACACAAACATGCACGCACGCACACATGCAAGCACACAAAGTACACTCACTTGCATGTGTAGCACAATGCACATCCCTTAGCATGCCAACAGTCCATTAAGTGTGTCAGAGGGTTGGGTTTCAGTGGATTTGTGGGTTGAAGGTTTCTGTCTAGCATTCTCTTCTTAATCCAACTATAGTTTTAAAGTATCTGGGGTCAGAGCTGACGTGTGCATGTGTGTGTACACAGTTGCGTGTTTGGATGCACGTGTGTGCAGATGTTCTAGGCAGGTCAGATGTTGATGTTTGATCCAGTCCGTCTGCTGTCTAAGAGACAAACAGCTGTAATACTATAACAAAATGAGTTTTTCTCTCTCTAATAACATTAGCGTGAGAGAGAAAAAAGAGGAGGAGAGAGAAGAAACAAGGGATTATGAGAGAGATGGAGGGAGACGGATGAGAGCGTCTTGAGGAAATAGCATTATGTTCTGAAGAAATGAGTGGCAGCACCAAGGCCGGTTAGACATGAGTGGTAATGTGATCTTGGAGAAGAGGGCAACATTACACCTTTCAACAGAGCAAACCCCCGTCCTAGAACAAGATAATGGTGTCAGGCTGTAGTACAGAACAGAATTAGTGTAGAATTTGTGTCTGAAAGTATGAAGGTGTCTTGAGTTCTTAGAGTGCAATGCTTTGCAGAAGTTACAGCTATGATTGATCGGGCTTGAAACGCGGAAGTAAACTATAGTGGGGTAAACTCTGGTAAATCTTATTGTTGCATTCATGTTTGCTCCAACAGTGAAAAGAGAAAATCCACTATTGTGGTTTCAAGGCTTTCCAAAAGTGTAAGTAAATAGAGAGAGATGGATTACAAAGTGCACGACAAATGGAGTTATTGACTCCCAAAATAAAGAACCGATTCTGAACACCTGAAACGAGTCGTTAGTAATTACAGACTTACTTCCTGTACTAACCTACATAATTTGGTAACAAAAAACCCGCCTCTGGTGTTCACTGGCTGCTCCCGAACAGCTTTGACCTGCCCTCAAACACTCTAAGCGGTAGACCAATCACAACAGACTGGGACATCTGACCAATCAGAGCAGAGTAAACTCTCTGAAAGGCGGAGTTTAGAATGAATGCTGAACCAATCAGAGCAGAGTAGGCTCTCTGAAAGGCGGAGTTTAGAATGAATGCTTTAGAATGGACCAATCAGAGCAGAGTAGGCTCTCTGAAAGGCGGAGTTTAGAATGAATGCTTAAGAACGGACCAATCAGAGCAGAGTAGACTCTCTGAAAGGCGGAGTTTAGAATGAATGCTTAAGAATGGACCAATCAGAGCAGAGTAGACTCTCTGAAAGGAGTTTAGAATGAATGCTTTAGAATGGACCAATCAGAGCAGAGTAGGCTCTCTGAAAGGAAGAGTTTAGAATGAATGCTTTAGAATGGACCAATCAGAGCAGAGTAGGCTCTCTGAAAGGAGTTTAGAATGAATGCTTTAGAGTGGACCAATCAGAGCAGAGTAGGCTCTCTGAAAGGCGGAGTTTAGAATTAATTCTTTAGAATGGACCAATCAGAGCAGAGTAGGCTCTCTGAAAGGAGTTTAGAATGAATGCTTTAGAATGGACCAATCAGAGCAGAGTAGGCTCTCTGAAAGGCGGAGTTTAGAATTAATTCTTTAGAATGGACCAATCAGAGCAGAGTAGGCTCTCTGAAAGGCGGAGTTTAGAATGAATGCTTAAGAACGGACCAATCAGAGCAGAGTAGACTCTCTGAAAGGAGTTTAGAATGAATGCTTTAGAATGGACCAATCAGAGCAGAGTAGGCTCTCTGAAAGGCGGAGTTTAGGATGAATGCTTTAGAATGGAGCAATCAGAGCAGAGTAGGCTCTCTGAAAGGAGGAGTTTAGAATGAATGCTTTAGAATGGACCAATCAGAGCAGATTAGGCTCTCTGAAAGGAGGAGTTTAGAATGAATGCTTAAGAATGGATTATTGAGTCATTTTTGGCACTGGGGAAAAAAAACGCAATGCAATTGAAATTATGAGCAAATTAAAGTGTTTTAGTCTCTGATTTGACCTTGGATGCATGTAAATCTATTGTATGAGACCTTTAAAACAAATTTAGACAAGTTTAAAAAACATAATAGGTGCTCTTTAATTAGTTTCAGCACTCAGTAATCATTGCCAGCAGATAGAGAAATTACAGTCATCCGCCACTAGAGGTATACTTCCATGCGCGCAACATGCCGGGACAGCATGCAGGTACACTCACCTGATATCTTATGATGTATATTATTTACTGTTTTCACGAAGCATGTTATTTTTTTACTTAATTTCAAGTCTGAAATATCCCACTAGAAGTGAATGCACTTAACTGCATAGAGAGCTATAGGATGCCCCCTTGCTCCCTATGTAGTGAATGACTTAACCTCCAGTGTGCTGTCTGTCTGCACTGGTCTCAGAACAGTTTGAAATGCATCTTATTTTCATCCTAACTCCCTATAAAGCCTCTGAAAGCAACATTTATCAGCTTTTGGATGAATGCATTGATCCTCAATGTGATAATGCACAGTGAAAATAGGACTCCTAAGGAAAGAATTAGCATTACCGGTCATTGTGTTTAGCAGCGTGGCGTTTCGCGATAAATCGCTCCAATTTTAAAAATGGCATATCGTATGAAACTAGAGACTCTAATCTTTTGACTCAAACTGGTTCCAATGTAATAACATAATTACGTTTCTTACCAGATGTAGTTATGTTGCTGTTTCTCCCAAAGACAAACTCAGCTGTGATCAGCACCATGTTGTTTTGTCACATGACTCCGTATATCGAAACTTGAACCCTTTACTGACAGCACAGAGTCTCCTAAACTGAGATCAGTCGGTTTAAATTCATTTAAATTGTGCGTTGCATATAGCGAAGCCAAAATACGACGTCCACGCATGTGTACGCGGGGTCACACGAGGATAAACAAGAAGATTGAGAACTCAAGACTGCTTTATCATTTCACCACCCGTCTCTCCCTTTCATACACCCACTTTGTTTTATCTCTCCTTTCATTTATTTTTTATTCTCTGTGTGCCTGGCTTCATAAATCAGATGATGTATTTCCCAAGACGTACTGTGCTGTAACAAGCTTCTCTTATGAGTGTTGTGCGAGTGTGTGTGTGTGTCTTTTTATTAACTAGCCATATACAACGATTGTAAGTCGTGGGTCCTAATATTGTGAAATGGAGAACAAAAGAGAGGCAGCATGTTTATTTCTACGTATGTCATCTCTCAATGGGCGGTGAAATACTAAAGAGTAAGGCACTAGAAGTGTGTGTGTGTGTGTGTGTGTGTCTGTGTGTGGGCTAGCCCTGCATAAAGGTATCAGTGCATTTGATGGGATCGCAGATATATTGACAGCATCAGAGCTCTGAATACATGCTGATCGGGCAAATCTTAACCTGTCGTATCTGTCTACAAGCCGAGCATGAGCACAAACACGGTGTGTGTGTGTCTGTGAGAATGTGTACTATAGTTAGATGATTAGATCATTTTCCTGCATGATTTTATAAAGCGAGCTGATAGAATTGACCCAGATTTTTAATGATGCGGTGGTGTCTCTCCAACAGCAGTTCTCTGTGCCCACACATGAGGACTCCCTGCAGTCTTTGCTTTTAATAAAACACTGCAACATTTTCACTGTAGTTTTACAATGAGAACTGTGTGTTCCTTCTCTTTTTCTTTAATTATTTCCCCTTTTTGCCTGTCTCTATCACTGTCTTTCTATTTCTTTTTGTCTTCCCTTTTTCTGTCTCACTTTGTCTTATGATTCTGTTTCTTTCATTGTCTCACTTACTGTCTCTCTATCACACTTAAATTGTCTCTCTCTCTCAAGGCAGAAGTATTGATGAAGTTCCCGTTCACAAACACACGCCCGGTGGCGACACTTCTGTGGTCTTTTGGCACCCAAAGAACTGCTTTCAATGGGCTCTTTGCACAAATTTGGCTGGAAATGGCCCAAAAAGTGCTGTTGGTTGGGATAACACACACTGGGTCCAAGAGATTATTGGAGATTTGGGCTTCTTCCATTAGGATCGGTGGATCAGGACAAACTGAGGATTTGATAATGATAACCGTCATTGTGTTATCTCGTCTGCTCTTATAAGACCCATTTACCCTGCAGCTGCTGTTGGTGCATTTGAACGTTCACAAAGCAATCGCACAAACACCCACTGCAAACGGCTATTATTACTTTTCAAAGCGCAACTGCTGTGACGCAAATGAGGGCAAATATCGTCTTGCAATGATCTTATATGAACAAGGCCACCCTGTCAGAACTGTCACCCTGACGAACGGGACTCGGTTTCTCTTTTAAAAAACAAAAATCTGTGTTACAGTCACGCACTAACAATCAAAGTCAATGGGGGCCGATCTGTAAACTTCAAAATACTCAATGTATCAAAATGTATAGCCACAAGACGTAAACAATATGTGTGTTAACATGATTAAGAGTGATAAAAATCGCTTACCAAACCCTTCTGTGTAAACAACTTAGTTGCCATGACAACGTAATGCCATAAACCCTGTAATCATGCAAAAATGTAAGTGAAAGCCCATATTTATAATGCATTGGATAGGCATTCTAATGCATTAGTAGGACTGTCTCAAAAATACATCTTATTATGTTATAAATTCTCATAAATAATAGTAACCCCAATTACAATACATTATAATACTTACATACACATAGTTATATCATAGAGGATAATGCAGTGTATAATGCAGTATTTGGGGGCAGTGGTGACTCAGCGGTTGGGCTCTGGATTATTGACCAGAAGGTCGGGGGTTGAAGCCCCAGCACCGCCAAGATGACACTGTTGGGCCCTTGAGCAAGGTCCTTGACCCTATCTGCTCCAGGGGTGCCGTATCATGGCTGACCTTGCACTCTGACCCTAGCTTAGCTGGGATATGTGAAAACAAATACATTTCACTGTATATATGCAAAAATGTATGTATAAAGTGTGACCAAAAATAAAGGCTTCTATTATAACACAATGAACATCCAATTTTATCTGCAGAAGTTATAATGTATTATATACAGTTTATTTGTAATATATATAATAGATATGTTTTATGTAAAGTGACAAAAGCAGTGTCTTCTTATAAACTTATTTTTAAGTGGTTATAAGACATTGCAAGTCAGGCTGGAAGTTATATACAGCACACACGCGCAAAAATACAAAATAACGCACATTAAATGTACATTTTGCAACATTAAGAAAAACACTTGTAAAGCTTTGTAATGGGGTTCTTACGATGTTGAGGAGGCGGGAACCGGCAGAACAATCAACATAACTATAATGACATAAATCAACTTAAACAAACATAAACACACAGATACAGACACAGTAGCCGCATGTGTCCCTCTTCCTCTCCTAACTGGTTCCTCTGGCTTGTCTTTATCCCCCTGCCGGCTGATTAGGACAATTTAGCGCCGGGCATGCAACCTCAAGGCCCGGTCATGCCCTCCTCCTCGTCACACTCCTCCGCCGCCCTATTCAGGCTGGGGAAAACTCCGGCATGACGCACTCCGCTCCAGAAAGGGAGGGGAGTATGTCATGCCGGAGGTTTCCCCGGCCTGAATGGGGCAGTGGAGGAGTGTGACGAGGAGGAGGGCATGGAAGGGTGTTGCCCTTCTTGCCGTCCTTCTGCTCTTTGGAGCGCTGGGAGAGACGACGGGAGGGAGAGGGCAGAGGGAAAGAGCGAGGGGAGAGGAGCGACAGAGTGCGAGAGAGGAGAGAGAGAAAAACTAACTCGCCAGTCCCCGGACGCGCTGTCGGCCAGTCCTCAGCCACTCCTCCGCCATCTGCTAGATGACAGACGATCCTCCCCTGGTGGACAGCAGCAAGTCCTCCATCCCCTGGTGGATGGTAACGGCTCCGCTGCTTCCTGGTGGACGGAAGTAGCGAGTACTCCACGACAGCGCATCCCTCCTCCTTCCCGGGTTTTGGCACCAATGTAACGGGGCACTTATGATGGGCAGGGAGGAGGCAGGAACCGGCAGAACAGTCAACATAACTTTTATATATAAATCACGTATATATACATGTGACATAAATCAACTTAAGCAAACATAAACACACAGCAGCTGCATGTGTCTCTCTCTCGCTCTCTCTCTCTCTCTCTCTGCTCTCTCTCTCCTAACTGGTTCCTCCTGCTCGTCTTTATCCCCCTTCCAGCTGATTAAGACATATCAGCACCGGGCGTGTGTCCTCGCGGCCCGGCCTCCTTGGTTGCCTGCAGTGTGATGTCGCAGTAATTTCATCTATACTTTTATAGTCCATGTGCAGTTACGTCTCACACACAGTGAGCATGACGTAAATTTCTAGACACTTGGATACACCTGTGTGCATTGTCGAATGCATACGTACGGGTCGCGGTCAAAAGAGCTTTCTTTGAAAAACTAGCCTATATAGAGTAGTCTCTTTTCGTATCAAATATACTTTCTTCCTGTCTCTCATAAACACAGTGTCTCTCTTTTTGTTTGTCTGGCTCACTCTTTCTCTTACTCACTGCCTCTCTCTGTCTCTCTGCAGGAGAATCCATATCTCTGCAGTGATGAATGCGATGCATCTAACCCTGACCTGGCTCACCCGCCGCAGCTGATGCAGGATCGAGAGCGCAGTGGTCTGATCACATACTGGCAGACGGTCACGTGGCGGCGGTATCCTGAGCCTCTTCAAGCAAACATTACTCTGACCTGGAACAAGACCCTCGAGCTCACCGATGACATTCAAATCACCTTCGAGTATGGCCGACCCACTATCATGGTTCTAGACAAATCGCTAAATTTCGGCCGCACATGGCAGCCCTACCAGTACTACGCCGACGACTGTGTGGACGCATTTAACATGCCACCAAGACGCGTGCGTGACCTGAACGCGGCCAACGCCACACGTGTGATCTGCACGGAGCATTATTCCCGCTGGGTCGGGTCTAAGAACGAGAAGGTTGTGAGGTTCGAGGTGCGGTCACGATTTGCTATATTCGCCGGCCCGAGGCTGCTGAATATGGAAGGGTTGTACACTCGGATGGAGAGCATGAAGGGTCTACGAGATTTCTTCACGTTCACTAATCTGAGGCTCCGCCTACTCAAGCCCGCCCTCGGCGGAACATACGTCCAGAGAGACAACCTGCTCAAATATTTCTACGCCATCTCGAATGTTGAGGTGCTAGCCAGGTGAGCACACAATCAACTTTTTGATCAGTCAAACAAATCAGGCTTTGTTTAAGCATCCTGTCCAGCCTGACATAGCAACAATAGCTCAACAAATGGCCAGTGTTAATCTCGTCAACAAAATAGCTGACGAAAATGTTCAGTGACAAAAGTTTTTTTTCATTTTGTCAAAGATAATGAAGACCAGACGAAAAATGTCACATTATGGTGATAATCAAATGGTTTTAACCTCTGTAACTCTGTTGACCCGCCAGCGGGTCCAAAAGGGGGTGCTATATCTAAAAAAAAATTAGCATTTAAAATGTTCACGTCTCTGAATACAAGTCAGGCATATGTAGTATCATTTGAAAGCTTAGAATCTGAGCATTTCACAGAACACCATCACTTCTGCATTTATGTTACAAAAAACCAACAGAATAAGCCCTGAAAACATGTGGGTCGCAAATCAGCGCCACCTAGAGGTAATGTGGAAATATCAATATGAATATAAAAGTCAAATAGCGCGTAAATAGACAAGTCATATATCAAATGAAAGCTCTCATTCTCATGAATATTTTGATGCCCTAATACCACAGTTCGAAAGATTTTCAAAAGAATCACAAAGTGAAATGTGCTTTTTGTAAGACATCAAATACAAGCACATTTACATTTATGCATTTGGCAGACGCTTCTATCCAAAGCGACTTACAGTGCACTTATTACAGGGACAATCCCCCCGGAGCAATCTGGAGTTAAGGGCCTTACTCAAGGGCAAAAGAGTGGCATCTTGGTGGTGCTGGGGCTTGAACCCCCGGCCTCTTGGTCAGTAACCCTGAGCCTCAACCACTGAGCCACCACTGCACCAATCACTGCTGCTGTATGCCCCAAATAGCTAAAAATGTCATATCTGCTTTTATCTTTAATTTTCTAAAATGTTGGCAATTGTTTTACTTGTCTGTGAGCTTGCTTGTGTGAAAATCCAATGTTATATCTTAGATGTCCAGAACAATATATGTGGTCCAGCAGGAAAAGCATGCGTAACAAATCACCAGAAATATATGTTATATTAAACAACCCTATATAGCATCACAAAGGGGAGGATCACAGCTTTCTAATGACACCTAGATTGAGCTTCTAGTCCACTCACAGGCCGAGATATTTGATAGAAAATTGGAGGTTGTGCATGAACTGAAAATTAGACTGAATGTCTATGGACGAGCACATCTGTGAGGGCTAAAATGCGTTAGAGCGCCACCTACATTTCAGATTGGCATTTTGTGAAGGAAGGTGATAGAGGGGGGAAAACAATTATAGTACTTGCTGCATCCAGTGGAATAAAATACGACTTTTTGGATGGCGACGTGGTGAAAAGAACCAGAATTACATACTTACAAAGTTAGGACAACAAGTTAAAGAGAGAAAAAAGAAACATTCGAGTCACCAACAATGCCGCCATTTGTTCCTCGGCCAGCTGGGCAGCGGTCCTCCACAGTGCCCGGCGATGGAACTTTACCTCACCTACTTAAGGACGGGCAGGAATCTCCTCCACCTCCCGGCAGACGTCAGTGAGTTCCCCCGCCCCCCGGCAGACAGTACCGTCTCCTGCACCCTCTAGCGACCGGCAGTGGCTCCTCCGCTTCCTGGAGGAAGGTAACGAGCTCCCACGCCCCCTCACGAATGGCAGCGGCTCCTTCTTCTCCTGGTGGATGGCAGCAGGCTCCTCTGTCTTTGGTTGAACCACTCCAGCACCACAGTATCATACCTCCTCGGCGTCGCGACCCTCCCCGAGCAG
>NC_068309.1:4555632-4560632 GCF_025860055.1 Xyrauchen texanus | reverse complement strand
CAGACAGACAGCACACTGGAGGTTAAGTCATTCACTAAATAGGGAGCAAGGGAGCATCCTATAACTCTCCTATAACTGTTCTGAGACCAGTGCAGACAGACAGCACACTGGAGGTTAAGTCATTCACTAAATAGGGAGCAAGGGAGCATCCTATAACTCTCCTATAACTGTTCTGAGACCAGTGCAGACAGACAGCACACTGGAGGTTAAGTCATTCACTACTTAGGGAGCAAGGGAGCATCCTATAGCTCTCCTATAACTGTTCTGAGACCAGTGCAGACAGACAGCACACTGGAGGTTAAGTCATTCACTACATAGGGAGCAAGGGAGCATCCTATAGCTCTCCTATAACTGTTCTGAGACCAGTGCAGACAGACAGCACACTGGAGGTTAAGTCATTCACTAAATAGGGAGCAAGGGAGCATCCTATAGCTCTCCTATAACTGTTCTGAGACCAGTGCAGACAGACAGCACACTGGAGGTTAAGTCATTCACTAAATAGGGAGCAAGGGAGCATCCTATAGCTCTCCTATAACTGTTCTGAGACCAGTGCAGACAGACAGCACACTGGAGGTTAAGTCATTCACTAAATAGGGAGCAAGGGAGCATCCTATAACTCTCCTATAACTGTTCTGAGACCAGTGCAGACAGACAGCACACTGGAGGTTAAGTCATTCACTAAATAGGGAGCAAGGGAGCATCCTATAGCTCTCCTATAACTGTTCTGAGACCAGTGCAGACAGACAGCACACTGGAGGTTAAGTCATTCACTAAATAGGGAGCAAGGGAGCATCCTATAACTCTCCTATAACTGTTCTGAGACCAGTGCAGACAGACATCACACTGGAGGTTAAGTCATTCACTACATAGGGAGCAAGGGAGCATCCTATAGCTCTCCTATAACTGTTCTGAGACCAGTGCAGACAGACATCACACTGGAGGTTAAGTCATTCACTAAATAGGGAGCAAGGGAGCATCCTATAACTCTCCTATAACTGTTCTGAGACCAGTGCAGACAGACAGCACACTGGAGGTTAAGTCATTCACTACATAGGGAGCAAGGGAGCATCCTATAACACTCCTATAACTGTTCTGAGACCAGTGCAGACAGACAGCACACTGGAGGTTAAGTCATTCACTACATAGGGAGCAAGGGAGCATCCTATAACTCTCCTATAACTGTTCTGAGACCAGTGCAGACAGACAGCACACTGGAGGTTAAGTCATTCACTACATAGGGAGCAAGGGAGCACCCTATAACTCTCCTATAACTGTTCTGAGACCAGTGCAGACAGACAGCACACTGGAGGTTAAGTCATTCACTAAATAGGGAGCAAGGGAGCATCCTATAACTCTCCTATAACTGTTCTGAGACCAGTGCAGACAGACAGCACACTGGAGGTTAAGTCATTCACTAAATAGGGAGCAAAGGAGCATCCTATAACTCTCCTATAACTGTTCTGAGACCAGTGCAGACAGACAGCACACTGGAGGTTAAGTCATTCACTACATAGGGAGCAAGGGAGCATCCTATAACTCTCCTATAACTGTTCTGAGACCAGTGCAGACAGACAGCACACTGGAGGTTAAGTCATTCACTAAATGGGGAGCAAGGGAGCATCCTATAACTCTCCTATAACTGTTCTGAGACCAGTGCAGACAGACAGCACACTGGAGGTTAAGTCATTCACTACATAGGGAGCAAGGGAGCATCCTATAGCTCTCCTATAACTGTTCTGAGACCAGTGCAGACAGACAGCACACTGGAGGTTAAGTCATTCACTACATAGGGAGCAAGGGAGCATCCTATATCTCTCCTATAACTGTTCTGAGACCAGTGCAGACAGACAGCACACTGGAGGTTAAGTCATTCACGACATAGGGAGCAAGGGAGCATCCTATAACTCTCCTATAACTGTTCTGAGACCAGTGCAGACAGACAGCACACTGGAGGTTAAGTCATTCACTACATAGGGAGCAAGAGAGCACCCTATAACTCTCCTATAACTGTTCTGAGACCAGTGCAGACAGACAGCACACTGGAGGTTAAGTCATTCACTACATAGGGAGCAAGGGAGCATCCTATAACTCTCCTATAACTGTTCTGAGACCAGTGCAGACAGACAGCACACTGGAGGTTAAGTCATTCACTACATAGGGAGCAAGGGAGCATCCTATAGCTCTCCTATAACTGTTCTGAGACCAGTGCAGACAGACAGCACACTGGAGGTTAAGTCATTCACTACATAGGGAGCAAGGGAGCATCCTATATCTCTCCTATAACTGTTCTGAGACCAGTGCAGACAGACAGCACACTGGAGGTTAAGTCATTCACGACATAGGGAGCAAGGAGCATCCTATAACTCTCCTATAACTGTTCTGAGACCAGTGCAGACAGACAGCACACTGGAGGTTAAGTCATTCACTACATAGGGAGCAAGAGAGCACCCTATAACTCTCCTATAACTGTTCTGAGACCAGTGCAGACAGACAGCACACTGGAGGTTAAGTCATTCACTACATAGGGAGCAAGGGAGCATCCTATAACTCTCCTATAACTGTTCTGAGACCAGTGCAGACAGACAGCACACTGGAGGTTAAGTCATTCACTACATAGGGAGCAAGGGAGCATCCTATAACTCTCCTATAACTGTTCTGAGACCAGTGCAGACAGACAGCACACTGGAGTCATTCACTACATAGGGAGCAAGGGAGCATCCTATAACTCTCCTATAACTGTTCTGAGACCAGTGCAGACAGACAGCACACTGGAGTCATTCACTACATAGGGAGCAAGGGAGCATCCTATAACTCGCTATGCAGCATTCAATTCAAACTTCAGATCAAAAGTTCAGTTTCAGTCGGCAGATGATGTTTGGATCACTCAACATGTTTGGCAAATATGGGACAATGATCATCAGTACATACATTCAGAATGTATAATGTATCATTTTATTTGAACATGGTTATATGATTGGATGATGCTGGACATTCATTTTAATCAGAATTAATTTAGCATTTCTGATGTAATGTCTGAAACGTCCCAAAAACATGAATAACCAACACTTCTGCAAACTTAAACAATTTGATAAAAAAAAAAATCTGACTTTTTATAACTTGGTACTATTTAAAATGACCCGCTGTCAACATATGTGAGCATCAATTTTTAGGAAAATTTTTTGTCAAAAAAAAAAAACCTCTCTCTCTCTCTCTCTATATATATATATATATATATTTTTTTTTTTTGCACGTTTCTTAGGGTCTACTATTACAAGTAAAAAAGGAGAATGGAAAATGCGCACAGCAGACACAACTCTCAAGAGGTTAATTGTGTGTATTTAGGATATATAAAATGTCAGCTATGAAATTACCCTTAGCAAGACAAAAGTGTCTGAGATTTTATATAAAAAAATTTAAGAAATGTCATTTCTATCAGGACGATTCGCAGACTTGAGTGAAATTTAAGATGGCATTTATTTGATGAATATAAAACAGAAAAGTAATGTCTCTCTTTGGCGTAAGCCCCGTCTGGCGGTCCGAAGAAGTTGTACTCGGAACCGTCATATCCTGCCGGAGATAGGAGGCAGGGGCGAGGAGAATACCCCCCGTGCAGGACGGGACTCAACAGGTGGCGGTGGGGTGGAGGAGGTTGCCGTGATAGACACTGAACACAATACAGAATTTGAGATGTGCTGGAAATGTTCATGACTTTAAGAAAAAAGGACATAAATCCTATTGACTGCTGCACATTGTCAGTACACAAATGTGAAGGAAAAATAAAATTGTGTGTGAAAAAAATTCATTCATAGAAGTCCACAGTGCTAAAAGTGTCAGAAATGGACCCTCACGTGATCAGAAATGTTGCCAAAATGTAAATGACATCTAAACGATTTGGAGTAGAAACGTTGAGACTTTCATTTTTACTGTAGTGCATAAAACTCTAAATGTGTTCTTGGGTCAAAGTGACCATATACAGAATATAAACCCCAAAGTTATTTTGATTATAGACTCAGTAAAGGAGTGTCAACTGTATTTAGCTGCAGTGTGCATGTGGACGTAGCGCACTTTACATGACTCCAGGAATATTTCACTCTTTCTTCCGCTCTGGAGTGTCTCAGAGGGAATGAATCGCTCATAATGAGTTGCAGGAAATGTGAAAGAGTGAGAAAGAAAGAGATCTGGTGGGTGCAAAAGGAGAGGAGAGACAGAATTCAAGACAGAGAGAGAGAGATAGAATATGAATGAGTTCTCGGCGCCCTCATCCTAAAACCGCTCGCATAATCCGTAACTCAGAGAAAGCCTGAAAGAGAAAGAGACAGAATATTTAGAGTTTTAGTTCCAATTATTATTATTATTATTATTATTATATTTCTTCAAAATTGCCAACATGTTTATAGATTGAACCAACACATAGATCTTTGCACTAAAAGTATCCAAGATAAAGTTCTTTGTGTTTTTAGTGTGTACATCAAAGAACATCCTGAGGTCTGATAAATCAAGGACACGTCACACTACAGCCAGTCAGGCAGCTCCGCTCAAACCAGAGCACTTTAGTACACTGTAACCCACAGCGGAAACCTTGAACATCATCTGAAGAGTGCTGGAGTCAGAGCATGCGGTAAAGAGAGATGGAGGGAAGCATAAAGAGAAGGAAAAATTTCACAGGCAGGGAAAAGAGAAAGCAAGAAAAAAAAAGTGTGAGAGATAGATGAGGGTTGGCCCAAGGTACAGGACGATGTTGTGAATATTTGATGCTGATAGATCCATACTCACTCCAGCGGAACAAACTAGATTGGAGCTCGACAGTAACACACACACACACACATACTCACACACAGACACACACACACACTCACACACAGACACACTCACACACAGACACACACACACACTCACACAGACACGCACGCACGCACACACACACACTCACACAGACACACACACACATAGACACACACACACACATACACACACACAGACACACACTCACACAGACACAC